>NC_134386.1:7652989-7813361 GCF_035582795.1 Mycteria americana
CAGGTTTCCGTAATTTATACTATAGTCACTCCAATGCTAAATACATTCATTAAGCATGAGGAACAAAGAGGCAAAAGACACGTTAGTGAAAAAGTCTTGCTGACTACCTCAGATGTGTATGTCTGCAGGTGAGATAGTGCCCACTAACTAAGGTTAAATTTGGTGTTATCTTCCATTATGACAGGGTGAACAACAGAGCTTAGAGACACGAATGAGTTGAGCTCTCAGGTGACTTTGACCTACCTTAGTTGCATATTTTAATTGTCAAATCTGGTCTTTGATAAAACTTAAATTTCCTTGCAATCAACAGAGGTGGAGCAGCAACAACCTAAGAGTTATTAAACTTCTGCTAAGGATAGGAGTTATATCACCTAATATAGGCATCATAAAACTGGGTAACTAATACAAGGTAATGGTCTAGATTAATTCTGGTGATATCTGCAGTCATACACACACACACAAAACCCACCAAACGCCATATTTTTCTATAAACAGTATGAATCTTATTCTCTCAGTAAGCAAAATAGATCTTTATCTCAAATCCAAATAATACATCTGATAAATGTCTGTGGAATTCTAAGTGAATCTCAGGAGTTTAGATTTTAGTTTTGAGAAAGAGTGCTGGGCTGTCTGCTAACACTAGTGTAGTACAGTGTTAACTACTGGATGCCTCCAGCTCTCTCCATTGATTATTATATTTTTTCCAGACTGCTCAAGTCTGTTGTCTCCTCAGATCCATCTTTGACATCCATCCTGTATGGCTTTAGCCTGATGACAGGTTACATTCACATTGCATGGCACCCCAGGCTACATGGACTCCTTGTGATTCTGAGGAGTTTATTTTCCTTAGTGTTCAGTTTGAAAAATCCAACTAATGACAGACTTGTACTGAACTTTTCTTAGTTATGTTTTTCAGCATAATGTTAGATGTTGCGTATCCTGTGAAGTGGTATGAAGCAATAAAGACTGATGATACCGTGCTTGAGGAATTTGCAGGCCAGAGAAATCTTGCCCATACTATCTATAGCAAACAGTAGTTAGAGGAAACTAGCCATGGAGTTATATTTTGATCTGGTCTAAAGGGGAGCTAGTTGGCTCTGCTACAGCTAAAAGACAAAGAGGTTATGAACTAACAAAGAAGACATTTCCTTACATGGATAGAGATGCCTATTCATAGTTTAGATGTGGTAGGGTAGCCTTCCTTCTCTCCAGAAAGGTTAGGGTCTTGCCAAAGGTCTTGAGTGAGATCTGCCAGACTCATACATGTTTCTGAAATGGCCACAAAACATGACTGTATAGACAAATTAGTTCCATTTGCAGGGTGATATGCTTTGTGAAAATACAGTTGATCATGTAGGCACAGTAACAGATAACTACTCAGGTACAGATTCATATTATATAGTTTTGGGTAGTTTCCTGAGGAACCTCTGTCAGTAGCTTGTTCATAGGAAGAATCCCTGGTAGGTAACTGAGGAATAGTCACCTCCAGAAAATGTTTCACAGCAGCTAGGTTAGGTTATTATTTTGTTTCATGAACTGCAAGTGCTGCAGAGAGAGCCTCAGAAAGCTAGAATTAGTCTTCATGAGTTTCCTTCTTGGGTACCTCAGTTATACAAAAGCAAAGTAAACACTGAAATCCCATGAGTAATTACTTATATCTTATGAAATCTTATACTGAACTGTTTTTTTATGAACAGGTAAGAAGCAATCACATCAGTATGTTCTGCAGAACTCCCACCACTTGGGTTATGTTTTTTCAATTAAATCACAGAGAAGGGTTGATTCCCTAACCAGTCCATGAATGCTACCACAAGCATTGCTGAAGTGGTGTGAAGGTAAGAGCAGAAGAAAGTTTTTCACTGTTATTCTTCTTCAGGAATTTTTGTAGGGTAATCACCTCCTTCCAAGGAAGAATTAATGCACTGGCATTTCAACATCTACAGCATACATATGAACTACACTGAGCAACACATCTAGGCTTCTGAGCTGTGCGTTGACATGCACTTATAGAATCAAGGAAGAGAGAAATAGACATGGCTAAGGAATGATCCATCTGACCTATTTTAGACCTTTCCTCTCAATGAGAGCAGTATTACCTGGAAGTACCTGTATTTCTATATTCCCTAGAAAGAAGACATGCTGAGTATATCATATATTAGATAACTAAACTGATAGCTGTCTAAATTTCAGCAGATGAATTCCAGCTTCTCAGTATAGTCTTCTGATGTTAAGATAGCTCTGGTATTCACTCCAGTTGCAGTGACAGAGAAATGTAAGCATTGTATTTGACTTAGGAGAATCACTATCACTCTCTTGTAACTGCTTATTTAGAGATTTGAATGATGTGTAAGATGAACAATTTGAAGTTTGAAAAACTCAGATATCCCCGGTTTTATAGGTAGAACTAATAATAGTGTCCTGGTTTCGGCTGGGATAGAGTTAATTTTCTTCCTAGTAGCTGGTATAGTGCTGTGCTTTGGATTTTAGTATGAGAGTAATAGTGATAACATGCTAATGTTTTGGCTGTCGCTAAGCGGTGTTTACATTGGTCAAGGACTTTTTTTGTTTTTCTTTTCCTTCAGCTCCCCATGCTCTGCCGGGTGCCCAAGAAATGGGAGGGGGCACAGCCAGGATAGTTGATCCAAACTGACCAAAGGGCTATTCCATACCATATGATGTCATGCCCAGTATATAAACTGGGGGAGTTGGCCCGGGGGTAGCGATCGCTGCTTGGGGAGTGGCTGGGCATCGGTCGGCGGGTGGTGAGCGGTTGTATCATTTTTTTTTTAATTATTATTATTATTATTATTATTATTATTATTATTATTATTATTAACTTTTTTTTTCTTTTTTTTTTCCTTTTTTCCCCTCCCTTGGGTTTTGTTCCTCTCTCTCTCTCTCGTTGTTTTCCTTCTCATTATAATTCATTATTATTACTATTATTTTGTTCCAATTATTAAACTGTTCTTATCTCAACCCACGAGTTTTCTTACTTTTGCTCTTCCAATTCTCTCCCCCATCCCACCGGGGGGGGGGAAGTGAGCGAGCGGCTGTGTGGTGCTTAGCTGCCGGCTGGGGATAAACCACGACAAGTAGCCAGGTCAGGAAGTACTGAATACATGTACTATGGAGACAAATTGGTTAATAATGTATTTTGCACTGATTAAGAAAAAAAGACAAAATTTTGCAGCTTCTCCTTAGACCTGTGGAATTTCTCATGGTAGTAAAAGCTAACAGTAATATGTTTACAAAGTTATATGAGTTTGCACGTTACAAGTCTTCAGTCATGGTTTATATTACCACTTCTGAAGCTATAAAAGGTTTTAAATGAACAATATCTGGACTGGTGTTTCAGTATCAATGAATTGTTTTATGAAGATGAATGTTCTTCCATCACTGAAAACCTAGTTTATTATATGCTTTTCTCTAATAATTCCAAGGAGGGGAGAAGAGGTGGTTTGTTTCTTTGCTTTTAACATGAAATAAAATATTACACTAGTAGAACTTTAAAACAAGTTGAAAAAGCATTTCTTAGATTAGAGGATGGTAAGGTTAAAGGAGAGAAATGTGCATTTTCCAGTTTGGGAGGGGTTTTTTTTTCTTTTCAGTTTTGACCTATAGAAATTGAGAATTATATATTAAAATTAGCCTGTCAAATTTTTTAAAAAGGTGGATAGATAGAGAAATAGCAAAACAGGGGATGGGAGGGAAAGAGACACAGACTGAGGAATACATTCCTCTAAAATATAATTCATCTTCCCTGAGAGCTTTATTTAGAATAAAACATATTGCTCTCTAAAAATACCTGTTTCATTTAGTTAATAACTTGAGGTTTTCTATGCTGGGAAAATATAGCGGGGATCAAGCTCTACTCCACAGGCAGCACAGGAATGTCTTGGCTTTGCAGAACTAAGCCAAATTGCCTAAGTCATGCAGATGCATCCTGGATATCCAGTATCCTCTGCAAGTTAAAAAGAACTGGGCATCCAGCTGTTATAGAGGCATTCAACACCCATGGATTTCACTAATAATCTACGCCACTAATTATGAACCAGATATCAAAATATCATATTGAATTTGTTGTTATATCTTCAAAATGGTATATGATCTGAATGTAACAATGTTCTTCCTTTTCTCCCTCTCCTCATGTTTTT
Source organism: Mycteria americana (assembly GCF_035582795.1). Classification (NCBI taxonomy): domain Eukaryota; kingdom Metazoa; phylum Chordata; class Aves; order Ciconiiformes; family Ciconiidae; genus Mycteria; species Mycteria americana. The sequence goes on from NC_134386.1 coordinate 7,657,144, forward strand.
TTTTAATCATCATTCTTCCTTTCTTCTTTTCAACTTGCAATTTTTTCTTTTCTTCCTCTGCAATTCTTCTCACTATTTCTTTGTTTTTTAAAATATTCCATTTTTTTTCTCTTTTACTGCCTTTACTTTTTCTCTGAAGCTTGATGCTATGCCCTTTGCCATGAAGCAGAAAAACAGCACAAAATTCCAGGAATTTATCCTCTTGGGATTTCCAACTATCATGGAACTTCAGATGTTGCTTTTTTTCATACTCCTGGTGGCCTACATGCTGACCATCTTGGAAAATATACTCATAATTATCTTGATAAAGATGAACCATCAGCTTCACAAGCCCATGTATTTCTTTCTCAGCAACCTCTCCTTCCTGGAGGCTTGGTACATCTCAGTCACTGTCCCCAAACTGCTAGTGAATTTTCTTGTTGAAAGCAAGAATATATCTTTTGGAGGCTGTATGACCCAGCTTTACTTCTTCAGCTCCCTTATTTGTACTGAGTGTGTCCTCCTTGCAGTCATGGCTTATGATCGTTATGTGGCCATCTGCAATCCACTGCGCTATCTAGTCATCATGAACCACCAGCTCTGCATGCAACTAGTCACATGCTCCTGGCTCATTGGCTTCTTGGCCTCCATGCTGAAAGTATTTTTCATCTCTCAGCTGTCTTTTTGTGGCTCCAATGTAATCAACCACTTCTTCTGTGACATCAGCCCCTTGCTGAACATATCATGTGCTGACATGACAATGGCTGAAATAGTAGATTTCATCCTGGCCTTGCTTATCTTGCTGGTTCCCCTCTCTGTCACGATTATCTCCTATATATGCATCATCAGCACCATCCTGCATATTCCTACAGCCCAGGGCAGGAAGAAAGCCTTCTCCACCTGTGTTTCTCACCTCACTGTAGTCATTATCTTCTTTTCAGCCACTCTGTTCATGTACGCCCGGCCCAAGAGAATCCACCCTTTTGACTTAAACAAGCTGGTGTCAATTGTGTACACTATTGTAACTCCCATGCTCAATCCCTTCATTTACTGTCTGAGGAACCAGGAGGTTAAAGGGGCTTTGAAAAAAATCTTTAGTGTTAGACAGACTGCCCCCAAGGTCTCTCAATCCATTGCTGTCCACCTTTAAGATAGTTCCTTATAGACAAGAGTGTAAGTGTGAGAGTTAGTAGGAAAGGTTTTGAGATTTATATTGTCAGAACTGCAATCAACATAATGCTGGTAACTCAATAAACTGAAACATACATATGACCACTTATCCTCAACAAGAAATCACCTTTCTATCTATTACCTTCAAATGATCTTTCTTCTCTGATGAAGGCTTATGCACAATGAAGTTACTGATTTGACTCACAGGCACTTCAGGGAACAAAAAGACATGTCTAGGTTATCATACATCAATGGCTTTGAGAACACAATTGCAATGTTCTGTTAATAGCATGTGATCCAGTTCCAGGCAACATCTGACAGCTGAGGTGAGATGCATGTGCCTAACTATAGCCACATGGTTAATGTTTTAAAGACCTTGGGTATTCTGCTTGATCTACAAATGTGATGATAAAAGGAAGAGTCTCTTCTGCAGTTCCTGTATCATATCTGCCTATCTAAAAGGGGAGGTCTCAGGCACTCCACAGTATTTCATATTCTACAAGAAGCCTGTACTTAGGAACCTGAATCAATCCTCCTGGAAGAGTAACAGCAGAAGGAAAGAAAGTGTTCACAGTGGAATGGGAGAAGCCCAACTTCTTAAGGAAGGTTGAAATAAATAAATAAATTGAAGATTTTAAATCCTGATCATGTAAAAAAAAAACCATTTTTTTTCATTTTGTAGGACATTTTCATTAATTTCTGTTCCTATAAATTCTGCTGAAGTCACTGTGTATTAGTTTGAATATGAATGAACATAGAGTTGTTTGGGAATTTTGTGTATTTTAGGAGTCAGTGGCTGCATCTCTGCTGCCTTTGTCAACATCTGCACCACTAAATTAATTTACTCTAAGGAGTGATCTGTGACCATTTTGCTGAATATATCACAGTGTCAGACGCTGATAACGTTCATGGCTACAGCCCTTTTGACCAGGCTGGCCATGCCATTGAGCAATCCCTTGATTGTGGCTTTTGCCAAAAGCCAAAAGCTTTTGCATCTGTTCACCCAGGTCTTCTGCCAGTGTGTTGTGTGTGCTATTCACTGCCACTGCTGTTGTTCCACAACAGCAATGTGATCTTCTCAGTTTCCCTCATGGATCTTGATATATGCTGCTTTTAAGGGCCCCTTTTTATTTATTTGTTTGTTTACTTGTTTATTTATTTATTTAGAATGACACTGTGGTTAAAACACTTCAGATGAAACTACATTGATGTCTCATTCAGTTACAAGCAATATTCCTGCATTTCCAAACACAAGGTCCTATTGCCTTCCTGTGGCTTGTCACTGGGCTGGAAATACTGTAATAGTTTTAAAAGTTAATCTAAAAGTTCACATTTTTTGGTAATACAGCCAAGAATTACCTTACACCCTGTGATGGTTATGCTTCTACATGGTACTGAGTTTCTGTGCTGCATGTAAGGGATGAAGAGCAGGCAAAATGAGGCAAGTAAAGATGCCAAGCCTGGTACAATAGTTTCAGAGTGTTGGGCCATGTGGACAGAGCAAGAGAGAGGAGATGTTTCATCTTTGCATCTAAGGCAAATGGGCTCTAAACTGATAGGAACCACAATACCACTGCTATGTTTTGTTTGAGGAAAGAACCAGTTTTACATTGCAGAAGAGTCCTAACCTACATTCACTAAATAGTCAATACAGACTTTTTACAGAGACAGCCAGATGAATAGCACTTTATAGTGAAACACAGAGAGGACCATAGTAACAACATAGACTCAACCCAGTATGGGCTCAGTTCAGTAGAACCATTATCTGATTCCTGATTGACAAGCTGTGTTTAATGACTATTAAACTGCCACTTGGAGGACAAGTTCAACTTCATGCTTACCTTTAAATATGCAGATAAATAGTAGGGCTGCAACTCAGCATAGCTGGTTGGTATTCGTCTCACCTAACTTTATGAATGCGATTCAATTCCAGATTTAAACATGTAAGTGGGAGCAGAAGATGTCTCAGCTTTCAGCATTATCAAGGAAGTTCTAGGACCTGAATTAGCTGCACATTCATAGGTGCTTAGTGCCTCTTGAAATGACCTTGTATACCCTGGCTGTCCACTAGCTGTTGTTCCAGAAAGACACTGGCCTTACACAGAACCTGTGTCATATCTACCAGTGCTATAAAGTGCCCTGGATACTCTGGGATGCTCAAAATAATAATAGGCATCTATCCTGGACACTGACTAGGTCTCTAAACAATACAGTGTCTAGAGATCTGTTGAGATGATTAAGTATAAAGGCAGGATCCAGTTTCCTAAACATAGCCATCTGGAGCAATTTCAGTAGAATTTGTGTATCTCACCTTGGCCACAGTTTACAGAGACTGTATTCGTAGAATCACAGAATCACAGAATCGTCTAGGTTGGAAAACACCTTTAAGATCATCGAGTACAACCTTTAAGATCATCGAGTCCAATCGTAAACCTAACACTACCAAGAACACCACTATACCATGTCCCTAAGCACCTCATCCAAATGTCTTTTAAATACTTCCAGGGATGGCGACTCAACCACTTCCCTGGGCAGCCTGTTCCAATGCTTGATAACCCTTTCAGTGAAGTAAAATTTCCTAATATCCAGTCTAAACCTCCCCTGGCGCAACTTGAGGCCACTTCCTCTCATCCTATCACTTGTTACCTGGGAGAAGAGACCGACCCCCACCTCTCTACAACCTCCTTTCAGGTAGTTGTAGAGAGCAATAAGGTCTCCCCTCACCCTCCTTTTCTCCAGGCTAAACAACCCCAGTTCCCTCAGCCACTCCTCATAAGACTTGTGCTCTAGACCCTTCACCAGCTTCGTTACCCTTCTCTGGACACACTCCACCACCTCAATGTCTCTCTTGTAGTGAGGGGCCCAAAACTGAACACAGTATTCAAGGTGCGGCCTCACCAGTGCTGAGTACAGGGGCACGATCACTTCCCTAGTCCTGCTGGCCACACTATTTTTGATACAACCCAGGATGCCATTGGCTTTCTTGGCCACCTGGGCACACTGCTGGCTCATATTCAGGCGGCAGTCAACCAACACGCCCAGGTCCTTTTCTACTGGGCAGCTTTGCAGCCACTCTTCCCCAAGCCTGTAGCGTTGCATGGGGTTGCTGTGGCCCAAGTGCAGGACCTTGCACTTAGCCTTGTTGAACCCAATACAATTGACCTCGGCCCATCGATCCAGCCTGTCCAGATCCCTCTGCAGAGCCTTCCTACCCTCAAGCAGATCAACACTTCCGCACAACTTGGTGTCATCTGCAAACTTACTGAGGGTGCACTTGATCCCTTCATCCAGATCATTGATAAAGATATTAAACAGGAGTGGCCCCAACACAGAGTCCTGGGGAACACCACTTGTGACTGGCCGCCAACTGGAGTAAACTCCATTCACCACCACTCTTTGGGCCCGGCCATCCAGCCAGTTCTTTACCCAGCAAAGAGTACACCCGTCCAAGCCATGAGCAGCCAGTTTCTCCAGGAGAATGCTGTGGGAGACAGTGTCAAAAGCTTTACTGAAGTCTAGAGAGACAACATCCACAGCCTTTCCCTCATCCACTAGGCGGGTCACCTGGTCGTAGAAGGAGATCAGGTTGGTCAAGCAGGACCTGCCTTTCCTGAACCCATGCTGCCTGGGCTTGATCCCTTGGTTATTCTCTACATGCCGTGTGATGGCACTCAGGATGATCTGCTCCATCATCTTCCCCGGTACTGAGGTCAGGCTGACAGGCCTGTAGTTCCCTGGGTCCTCCTTCCGGCCCTTCTTGTAGATGGGTGTCACATTCACTAATTTCCAGTCAGCTGGGACCTCCCCAGTTAGCCAGGACTGCTGGTAAATGATGGAAAAGGGCTTGGTGAGCACTTCTGCCAGTTCCTTCAGTACTCTTGGGTGGATCTCATCAGGCCCCATAGACTTGTGAGTGTCTAAGTGGTGCAGCAGGTCACTAACCATTTCCCCCTGGATTATGGGGGCTCCATTCTGGTCCCCATCCCTATCTTTCGACTTGGGTGGTTGGGTACCCAGAGAACAATTGGCCCTGCTATTAAAGACTGAGGCAAAGAAGGCATTAAGTATCTCAGCCTTTTCCTCATCCTTGGTCACTGTGTTCCCTCCCCCGTCTACTAGGGGCTGGACATTCTCCTTAGCTCTCCTTTTGCTGCTAATGTATTTGAAGAAGTGTTTTTTGTTGTCTTTTACAGCAGCAGCCAGATTGAGCTCTAGCTCAGCTTTGGCCCTTCTAATTTTCTCCCTGCACAGCCTTGCTACACTTTTGTAGTCCTCCTGAGTTGCCTGCCCCTTCTTCCAGAGGTCATAGACTCTCCTCTTTTTTTTGAGTTCTAGCCAGAGCTCTCTATTCATCCAGGCCGGTCTTCTTCCCCGCCAGCTCGTCTTTCGGCACCTGGGGACAGCCTGCTCTTGTGCCTTTAGGACTTCCTCCTTAAAGAATGTCCAGCCTTCCTGGACTCCTTTGCCCTTTAGGGCTGCCTCCCAGGGGACTCTGTTGACCAGTCTCCTAAACAGGCCGAAGACTGCCCTCCGGAAGTCTAAGGTGGCAGTTTTGCTGATCCCCCTCGCCGCTTCTCCACGTATCAAAAACCCTATCATTTTTTGATCACTCTGCCCAAGGCGGCCTCCAACCATCACATGGCTCACAAGTCCTTCTCTGTGTGTGCACAAGAGGTCCAGCAGGGCACCTTCCCTAGTTGGCTCACTCACCAGCTGTGTCAGGAAGTTTTCTGCCACACGCTCCGGGAACCTCCTAGACTGTTTCCTCTCTGCTATATTGTATTGCCAGCAGACATCTGGTAGGTTGAATTCCCCCACAAGAACAAGGGCTAGCGATTGTGATGCTTCTCCCAGCTGCTTATATTGCCCAGAGCTTCATTGACTCTAATCACCTCTTAGGTACTTAGGATGGGAATTTACTCTAAAGGAGTGATCCACTATGAGCCATGTGGATATATACCATTCTAGTCCATTTTTTCAGGGGAATAGAGATTAATCCCCAAGACAGGTCACAAAGTGCCTAAGAAACATTATAAGCATTATAATGCTTATATATTAATGACTTATAATGCTTATAAAGATTTTTATGTGAAATAACTTGAGCTTGTTCCAGTATCACACACATGTTAAAAATGTAAATTCATTTGCAGGCTCCCTTTTGGAACTAAATAATTCTCTCTCAGACACAACTCATTAGGGTCTGCTCCTCATAGAATAGATAGAACTATTTTAATTTTTTTTCCTTCTTCTGTGGAACAACTGTGGAGTTTTTCAACTGTGGAGTTTATGGGTGTGACGTGCTCTCAATTTCGTACCATGAAACACCATTCTGGAAGGTTGCAGCAAAGCCTTCACATTTTTCAAACACTTGAACTTTGAACTAAGCACATTCAGGCAAAATGTAAAAATATCACTATCTTCAGAGTTCAGAGGATAACTAGGGCTTCTTCTCAGGGAGATTTAGATCTATACCTAGCTACCCAAACTGTATTTACTCCTTTACTGAAACTGTCCCTAATCCTTTGTGCTATTGCTTTATTGCTCTAATCTGCATTGGCTTAATTAATTTATTCTCAAAGTTTCCCAGCATGCATTCTGTCATTCCTGGTCTCTTCATTCTTACTGTCCCACTTCACAGATAAGAGTCAAGCATGTCTGCACATGTATGTGATTTTTTGCTAACTTCAGAATCATGGAATCATAAAACAATTCAGGTTCAAAAGGACCCCTGGAATTCCAACAACCTTCTCAGAGGAGGGCCAAAGTTGAAGATAATTCAGCTTGCTCAATGTCATATGAGGTTGAATTTTTATCTCCAAGGAGATGAATATCTCATTGGGGATTCCACCATCAATCTGGGCCCAAGTTCCATCCTTACAGTGAAAACAGAATTTCATTATATCTAATAGGAATTTCCTGCATTCCAACTTGTTCTCTATTGCCTCTAGTCCTGCCACTGAGTACCTCCAGGCAGGTAGCTCCAACTTCTCTACCCCTGCTCCCTCCCCCCAGCTAGGGAGTTGTAGACAATGAGAACTCCCCTGGGCCTTGACTTCTTAAGGATAAACAAGCCCTTCTCTCTCAGCCTCTCCCTGTATGTCTTCTTCTCCAGACCCTTAGCCAGCTTGGTGGTCCTTCACTAGACTCACTCCACTCCATGTGTCACTGTCTTTTTTTGTTCTGGGGAACCTTAGACTGGACACAATACTGCAGACTGGGGTCCTGCAAGTGTTTAACAGAGGAGAAGAATCTCTTCCACCATCCCACTGGCTACTGTCTTAGACATGCAGCCCATGATGCAGTTGGCTGCCTTTGCTGTAAGGGCACACTACTGACTCCTGTTCAGTTTGCTGTCAACCAGGATCCCCAGATGCTTTTCTGGGAGGTTGTTTCATAGTCAGTCAGGCACAAGCCTGTCTTGTTGCATGAGGGTTTGGGTTTTTTTCCAGATGCAGGACGTTGCATTTTTCTCTGCTGAACTTCATGAGGTTCCTGTCAGCCCATTTCCCCAGACTGTTGAGGTCCCTCTGAATAGCAGCTGTGCCATGCAACATATCCAAAACTCTCCCTAATTTTGTATAACCTGTGAACTAGCTGAGGGTTCCTTGCATGCAATTGTCCAGGTTTTCAGTGAAAACACTAAAGTTTCAGCCACAGGACCAGTTCCTGAGGAATGATACTGGTTGCCAGTTGAACTTTGTACTGTTTATCACCACCTGCTGAATTCTGCAGTCTAGTCAGTTTTTCAGCCAATTTATAATTCACCTATCTGAGACCCATCTTTCCAATGACAGGCTATGGTGAAAGTTTTCTTAAAGCTAAGGTAAAAATAATCCACTGACCTCAGCTCATTCAAGGAACTAGTCATCCCATCATAGGCAACTATCAGATTAGTCAGGCATGATTTGCCTTTTGGTAAATCCATGATGACTGCTCACAACTATCTTTTTGTCTTTCCTATGCCTCTGTATGGTTTCCAGGAGAATTTGCACTATAATCTCAGTGTGACAATGGAGCTCTGTTCTGTCTTGACGTGTCTTTGTGGCTATAGCCAGAGAAAGTGTAGCAAAGATCTGGGGATGATGAAGTGTAATGTGCACACAGAAGGTGAAACTTTACGCATATGTTTTTTACAGGGAGCTGAATTGAGTTAGGTGTCTATTTTGCAGTCACTGAATCACAAAAAGCATGGTAGTTTGATAATGGAGGTTAGACCATATGTGCCTACAGGGAGTAGCTATGTAGAGGAAAACACTTATTGCATGTACCTGCATTGCATGATGGTGTAACCTAAGGGCATAGTCAAGCTGAAAGATTCCTGTGTCCAGATAATTTATAAAAACGTTAAAGAGCACTGGGGAACCCTAAAATTGAGCCCTGGGGAACCCTACTGGTGACTGGCCACCAGCCTGATGTAGGCCCATTTACTATGACCCTTTGAGCCCGACCCATCAACCAATTGCTCACCCAACGTATTATGGACTTGTCTAGCTGTGTGCTGGACATTTTGTCCAGAAGGGTACTATGAGAGACAGTATCAAAAGCTTTGCTAAAATCCAGAACCACCACATCTACTGGATTCCCTTGGTCAACTAGATGGGTGACCTGTCATAAAAGGAAATTAAGTAAGTTGATTAAGCAGGAATTTCCCCTCGTGAACCCGTGCTGGCTATGACCAATGACTGCGTTGTCACTCAAGTGTTTTTCAATAACTCCCAGAATAACCTTCTCTGTAATTTTACCAGGCACTGAAGTGAGACTGACAGGCCTGTAATAACTAGGGTCTTCCTTCTTACCCTTCTTGAAAACTGGGACAACATATGCTAGCTTCCAGTACTCTGGGACCTCTCCAGACTCCCAAAAACATTGAAAAATAATGGAGAGAAGTCCCGTAATAACATTGGCCAGCTCTTTCAGTACGCTGGGATCACAGAATCACAGAATCACAGAATCATATAGGTTGGAAAAGACCTTTAAGATCATCGAGTCCAACCATAAACCTAACACTGCCAAAAACCATCACTACACGATGTCTCTAAGTACCTCATCCAAACGTCCTTTAAATACCTCCAGGGATGGCGACTCAACCACTTCCCTGGGCAGTCTGTTCCAATGCTTGATAACCCTCTCGGTGAAGAAAAATTTCCTAATATCCAGTCTAAACCTCCCCTGGCGCAACTTGAGGCCATTTCCTCTTGTCCTATCACTTGTTACCTGGGAGAAGAGACCGACCCCCACCTCTCTACAACCTCCTTTCAGGTAGTTGTAGAGAGCGATGAGGTCTCCCCTCAGCCTCCTTTTCTCCAGGCTAAACAGTCCCAGCTCCCTCAGCCGCTCCTCATAAGACTTCTGCTCCAGACCCTTCACCAGCTTCGTTGCCCTTCTCTGTACGCGCTCCAGTACCTCAATATCCCTCTTGTAGTGGGGGGCCCAAAACTGAACACAGTATTCGAGGTGCGGCCTCACCAGTGCCGAGTACAGGGGCACAATCACTTCCCTAGTCCTGCTGGCCACGCTATTTTTGATACAGGCCAGGATGCCATTGGCCTTCTTGGCCGCCTGGGCACACTGCTGGCTCATATTCAGGCGGCTGTCAACCAACACCCCCAGGTCCTTCTCTGCCAGGCAGCTTTGCAGCCACTCTTCCCCAAGCCTGTAGCGTTGCATGGGGTTGCTGTGGCCCAAGTGCAGGACCTTGCACTTGGCCTTGTTAAACCTCATACAATTCACCCCAGCCCATCGATCCAGCCTGTCCAGGTCCCTCTGCAGAGCCTGCCTACCCTCCAGCAGATCAACACTCCCACACAACTTGGTGTCGTCTGCAAACTTACTGAGAGTGCACTCGATCCCTTCGTCCAGATCATTGATAAAGATGTTAAACAGAACTGGCCCCAACACCGAGCCCTGGGGAACACCGCTTGTGACCGGCCGCCAACCGGAGTAAACTCCATTCACCACCACTCTCTGGGCCCGGCCGTCCAGCCAGTTCTTTACCCAGCGAAGAGTACACCCGTCCAAGCCATGAGCAGCCAGTTTCTCCAGGAGAATGCTGTGGGAAACCGTGTCAAAGGCTTTACTGAAGTCTAGATAGACAACATCCACAGACTTCCCCTCATCCACTAGGCGGGTCACCTTGTCATAGAAGGAGATCAGGTTGGTCAAGCAGGACCTGCCTTTCCTGAACCCATGCTGGCTGGGCCTGATCCCCTGGTTATTCTCTACATGCCGTGTGATAGCACTCAGGATGATCTGCTCCATCAGCTTCCCCGGCACCGAGGTCAGGCTGACAGGCCTGTAGTTCCCCGGGTCCTCCTTCCGGCCCTTCTTGAAGATGGGTGTCACATTCGCTAATCTCCAGTCAGCAGGGACTTCCCCAGTTAGCCAGGACTGCTGGTAAATGATGGAAAGGGGCTTGGTGAGCACATCTGCCAGCTCCTTCAACACTCTCGGGTGGATCTCATCAGGCCCCATAGACTTGTGAGTGTCTAAGTGGTGCAGCAGGTCACTCACCATTTCCCCCTGGATAATGGGGGCTCCAGTCTGGTCCCCATCCCTATCTTCCAACTCCAGGGGCTGGGTACCCATAGAACATTCGGCCCTGCTAATAAAGACTGAGGCAAAGAAGGCATTAAGTACCTCAGCCTTTTCCTCATCCTTGGTCACTGTGTTTCCTCCCACATCTACTAGGGGCTGGAGATTCTCCTTAGCTCTCCTTTTGCTGCTAATGTATTTGAAGAAGTGTTTTTTGTTGTCTTTTATAGCAGCAGCCAGACTGAGCTCTAGCTCAGCTTTGGCCCTTCTAGTTTTCTCCCTGCACAGCCTCGCTACACCCCTGTAGTCCTCCTGAGTTGCCCGCCCCTTCTTCCAGAGGTCATAGACTCTCCTCTTTCTCCTCAGTTCGAGCCAGAGCTCTCTAGTCAGCCAGGCCGGTCTTCTTCCCCGCCGGCTCGTCTTTCGGCACCTGGGGACAGCCCGCTCTTGTGCCTTTAGGACTTCCTCCTTAAAGAATGTCCAGCCTTCCTGGACCCCTTTGCCCATAAGAGCTGCCTCCCAGGGGACTCTGTCGACCAGTCTCCTAAACAGGCTGAAGTCCGCCCTCCGGAAGTCTAAGGTGGCAGTTTTGCCGACCCCCCTCGCCGCTTCTCCACGTATCAAAAACTCTATCATTTCATGATCGCTCTGCCCAAGACAGCCTCCAACCATCACATCACTCACCAGTCCTTCTCTGTTGGTGAACAAGAGGTCCAGCGGGGCACCTTCCCTCGTTGGCTCACTCACCAGCTGCGTCAGGAAGTTATCTGCCACACGCTCCAGGAACCTCCTGGACTGTTTCCTCTCTGCTGTATTGTATTTCCAGCAGACATCTGGCAGGTTGAAGTCCCCCACAAGAACAAGGGCTAGCGATCGTGAGGCTTCTCCCAGCTGCTTATAGAATAGTTCATCTGTCTCCTCATCCTGGCTGGGGGGTCTGTAACAGACTCCCACCACAATATCTGCCTTGTTGGCCTTCCCCCTGATTCTGACCCACAGACACTCCACCCTATCATCACCATCATTGAGCTCTAAACTATCCAGACTCTCCCTGACGTATAGGGCTACCCCACCACCTCTCCTGCCTCGCCTATCCCTCCTGAAGAGTTTATAGCCATCCATCGCTGCACTCCAGTTGTGCGAGTCATCCCACCATGTTTCTGTGATGGCCACCATATCATAGTTTTCCTGACGTACAATGGCTTCCAACTCCTCCTGCTTGTTGCCCATGCTGCGTGCATTGGTGTAGAGGCACTTCAGCTGGGGTGTCGTCCGTGCCTCCTTCATAGAAGAACACCCCTTGCGTGCTTTGAGGCATTTCACTGGTGTTTCCCTCTTGGCTCCCGTTGCCTCAGTATCCCCTGGCTCAACTCCGCTCGACTTCGGCTGTGCCCAAGCGTACCCCGTGCATCTCGAGGACTCAGGCCGACTGTCCTCGCTGTCAGCCGCTCCCTCCAACCATGGCACGTCGCCCCTCAGCTTCTCTCGGGCAAGCCTGATATTATCCCCCTCCCCCTTCGAGTCTAGTTTAAAGCTCTGTCAATGAGCCCTGCAAGTTCCTGAGCAAAGATTCTCTTTCCCCTTTGAGAAAGATGAATCCCATCGGATGCCAGCAAACCCGGTGCGGCGTAGGCCATTCCGTTGTCAAAAAAAACAAATCCGTGGCGATGACACCAGCCACGGAGCCATGCATTAATAGATTGGGCATCTCTGTTCCTTCTGGTGTCACTGCCCACCACTGGAAGGAGAGAAGAGAAAATAACCTGCGCTCCTGAGTTTCTTACTAGCCGTCCCAAGGCCCTCAAGTCTCTTTTGATCACCCTAGGACTTCGCGTTGCAGTATCATCGCCCCCCACATGGAAGAGCAGTAGGGGGTAATAGTCCGAGGGCCGTACCAGACTAGGGAGTACCCTCGTGACATCCTTCACGCGGGCTCCAGGGAGGCAGCAGACTTCCCTAAGAGGAGGGTCTGGCCGGCATATCGGACCCTCGGTTCCCTTCAGAAAGGAGTCACCCACCACTATAACCCTTCTTTTCTTCCTCGTGGAGGTGGTGGTAAGACGAGAGGTACGTTCTTCTGACCTGGGCGACACCTCTGGTGTAGATAGACTGTCGTCCCCATCCTCCACTGACTGTCCTTCCACCTCCAGGGCCTCATACCTGTTGTGTAGAGGCACCTGGGGGGGCGAGGCGGGCAAGGAGGGCCTTCGCCTGCCGCCACGAGCGCGGACTCGCCTCCATTCACTCTCCTCCTCTGAGCTGCTGCCTTCAGCCCGGCGGGGGGGGGACAGAGGATCCCCTTGATCGTGGGTTCTTACTGGCGGCTGCTGCTGCTCTTGTTCCCGTCTCAGGGGGGGCAGAGCCTGGCACCACCAGTCGATCTCCTTTTCAGCCTCCCTGATGCTCCTTAATCTTTCCACCTCCTCCCGTAGCTCTGCCACCATGCAAAGCAAGTCATCCACCTGGTCGCACCTCACGCAGCTGTCCACACGGCTGCCATGCCTGACCAGCGAGAGGCCCAGGCACTCCCTGCAGCCCGAGACCTGGGTGGCGGCATGTTTTCCCGGCAGCTCCGTCTGGGTAGCCACATCCACTCTGGCGAGCACAGAGGGCATCGCTTTCTGACGAGTGAGGACCATAGTTGAGTTTCTTCTGGAAGGATGGGGACTACCAAATGAACTCACTTCTCACAGATCCTCTTGAGCTGCTAGGCTGCCTTCACCTTCCCCACACGCCCTGCCTGCGTGAACTGCCGCGCAAACTGCCGCGCCACGCCCTTCTGACGCGCCACGCCCTGTTTGCCCGTCCTGTTCGCCGCGCTCCTGGTCGCTCGCGCTCCCTGGGAGATGCTCTTGTACGGGAAGGGGATTTCCGCCGTCACTCTCGTCCCCGCCCACGCTGAGTCAGAGCCGGGTCCTCGTCAGGAGCTCCCGCCTTCCTGCTCAGGGGCCGGGGGGGTGGCTGCGCCCTCCCTTTTCTTTTTCCTCCCTTCCCTGCGCGGTTTTGCCGCGGTTTCGCCGATCCAGCAGCGGTCCCCCGACGCGGTCCTCTGTCTCAGAGCTGCTCGCCTCGGAGGCTTCGCTGAAATGGCGGTTCCAGCGTGTTCTCCTCGTTCTAAAGTGCCGCCGTCACTCTCGTCGGGGATGAATCCCATTGGACCCCATAGACTTATGTGCATCCAGCTGGAGCAGCAAGTCTCAAACAAGTTCAGAGTCAGCTGGGAGTTTATCACCCCCACAGTCATGGTCTTCCAGCAAGGGGCTCTGGGGGTTCCAGGGCCCATCATTGGTGTTGAAGACAGAGGTGAAGAAGGCTTTAAACATCTCTGCTTTATCTACATCCCTGTTTGTGACGTGACTGACCTCATCAAGTAACAGACCAATGTTATCTCTGATCCTGCTATCAGAACACAGAGGGTCTCATTTTACAGAACAGGTAAATTTTTGAATCTTCAGGTCCATATTTCTGAGTGCTCAGGCCTTCCCTGGACTATTATTATACAGGCAGCTGAAAACTGAATGTCATTGGTTGACACAAGATTTTTTGCAAACGCAGTCCAAGAAAGAAGTTGCTGAATTCAGAATTCATCATTTCCTTGACTCTCTAATTGTTTTGCTAGTCAAGCTGTTTCTTTCTTTGTATGTCATTTGCAACCTGAAAAACGGTATTACAAGACTATAATGGAGATCTTTGGTTTGAATGAAGAGGAGAAAAACTTAAGTGAATTAACTGGTCACCACTAATTCATGTGTGTACAGGTGAAGACAAACAAAGGAAATAATGAAAATGAAACATTATGGTTACCAGATGAAGAAAATACCATAAGAGTATGGTATCTCCACTCCAGGAGTGGAGATTTCTTCAAGTTGGGTAGAAAGAAGTAAGAGAATATGGGTTCAGGTGGAAAGGGTAGGGAAAGAGAACCAGTATCCATAGCAACAGGAATTGATTTACCTCATGTACTGCAGTTATCTAGTTATTTGAGTTAACTTAGGTATACAAAGACTTGAGCTTAAATTAGTCAACAAAGAAAAGCAGGGACATTAACATCACATTTATCCTTGTCTTATACTGCTGTCTTATGACATGAGATTCCTCTCACTCAGTTTTAACCATTAAAATTAGCTGTTTCACCCTAAGCCACTAGTAAGCAGAGGATACAAATAGCCAGATATGAAGGATGGCTCATTTCTTAGGCAAGATGTTTTAGGTGGTTTCGGGAACACATCTTCTGGAGGTAATTCTGTTTCTTCATTAATTATGAAAGGAGGGACAACTAGCTTTGACATGACTCACGAACTTTCGGATTGCTAAAGTTATTTGAGGAGAATTCCACAAATAAAATTTCAGCTTTAATATATGGCAGAATAGTTGTGTGAAGGATCTTTCATGTGTCTTGACCTTTGTTTTTCCCTAAATTTAGTATATTAGTTGATACAGTATTAGATACTATATCTATAGTGAAGATCAGTCAGTATTGAAATTACCATGTGGCTAGAGCCATGAAATGAACTCAGATCTCCTTTGTGGGATTCATTTACCTAATTTTAGGGACAGGACTCAGCTGCATAGTCATCTAGTGTCATCTTAACTTTGAGAGAAAACTCCAGCTCCAGTTGAAGAAAGGTACAGTGATTTCTGCCAGTCCTATGAAAATGTTTTGAGACTGAGACATATAAGACACTAGAAAGTAACATTTATACAATTAAATCTTGCAGTAGATGTTATCAAATTTATCTGTCATCATCACAACTACAAGTCTAAATTTTCATTATAGTCAGTGGAGATATGATCAATAATCAATGAAATTTAAAGAATTATTCATCTGAACAAATGTAGTAGCTAATTTAGTTGCTTACAAATAGGAATTTCATGTCATTTGAGATGCAGTAGGTCATCCAGATGCACTGCACAAGGGTATAGGCATCATCTAGGTTGTATATCAAATCTTCCAATTTCATATGGAAGTCCCAGGTATTATCAGGAATCTCAAAGAGTACCAGTTTGGGAAACAGAAATGAGTCCAAAACAGACGTCTACTTTTTGATGAGATGAATGACTCTATAGACTCCACTGATGGCACTGACCAGGCTTCAGCTGACTATGACAGGCACTGAGACCACCACATGTCCACCACATGTCCACCACATGTCCAACTCTACTGTAGATACCTAGAATGGGACCCAAGTGACTAGCGTTGCTTTGGATGATCTTGGGTAATTTGTTGGCCTGCAGCTGTCAAGCTAGGAAGATATGTGTCTTCTAGAGGTCTTGTATTATATGGCAGCCTCACACAGATTTCTGATATAAACTTGGGTGCATTGGGCTCCAGGCATTTAAGTATGTATCTACTCTACTAAAATTAAACATGATGAATTCTCACTGTCTTAGTCTGAACTACTGATTCTAGGTTCACTTTGTAGCTGCTGAAGAGAAAAAATTATTTCCAGGACATACTCCATCTCATCCTAAAGTAGTTACATATTATAGACAAGACAGAACAGAACAGAACAGAAGAATCACATTTTGGTGGTGCCTCTCTCTGTCTACTTGAGTGCAAAGGGAATCTAAATGATTTTCTGAGATGTAGACATCTACATCTACATAGATGAACTGAATCCAAGGCCAGGTCTCCTCAATATTCAGGATATTGTTAAAAATAAAATTAACCTCTTGGTATATAATGCAAATTGTTCTAACATTTGCTTAATTCCTTTTGTGAGAATACACAGTCATTCATCTGGGCTGTCTCTAGAGTGCTTGTGGAAAAAAACCACTCTCTTCTGAAATGATACAGGTTATTCTAACAGAAGTATTTAAGGATGACTTTACATTATTAATAACTTTACCACCACTTCATTCCCAAGTTCTGATTCCCAACTGTGATCCCAAGTCACTGCATGTATGTTTATTCATATCTGGACAACCTTTTGGAGTGATCTAAACATTTCCAGATCTAGGGATTATATATGTAAAAGCTCCCTCCTTTTAGGCAATATACATGAAAATATACTGGTTTGGTCTCCATTATACTAGTCTGAATTCCAGTCTTATACCAGCAGATTTGATACCCTCAAATATCCCTATGTGCAATGCATACTACTCACATCATGCTATAAGAAACAATATACTGGTTGGATGAAATACAATTCTGTAATTATTTCAGGCAACTTGAGGTGGGAGAAAAGAAAGGCAATAACAAGGAAGGACTTCTTCTGAGATCCTCAGGGCATCAGAGAGGTTTAAGAGGAGATCTAGATGAAATGCTATGCAGAATTGTCCCGGACATTTCATTCTAAGGAGGATTAGTCTTGAGCAAAATGAATGTAAATCCCTCTGCACCCCTTGGCCTGTTTTTTGGGAATCAATCACTTTAGCAGTATAGAAGTAGCTAATAATGAGCAGAATTAATGACCTATAAAGACGTCAATATCTCATTGCTGACACATAAGAAGATCAGTGACTAAATTCTTAACTAGGCAGCTCAGCTAAGCTTCTGAATTTAGGAGAATCTGTAGTCAGGGTTGGGATTCATCTCATCCAGCACTAACAGTACTAACAATTATCTCAATTTGAGCTAATTGTACAAGATCGTTTTCTAATAGGTCAATCCCTTCTAGAGCACAATTCATGTAATTTGTGTCTTAACTGTTTTCTTTGGGATAAGCTAAATCCTACCCAATGCTTATTTCTCTCCACTGTTAAGAAAACTAGCTTATACAGGTACAACCTCATGACAGGTCTTTATGTCAAGGAAAATAATGAATATTTTCCTTGTCATACCTGCAGTGTCAGGTATGACAAAGACAAATCCTACCAATAGAGTGTGAAGCTCCAAATCCCTTTTTCTCTGCTGAATATGACAGACCTTTTTGTTATATGCCTCACAATGATTAGAAGAGAAGCCTTTGAGAAGATCTGTTTAATGAGCAGGTGTACACCTTGTTCAGCAATTTCATCAACAGTTTTAGTCACAACACTTTGAAAAAAATAATTCATAAAAATCAGTAATGCTGCTTATTTGCTTAATCTATTTCTGGCTACTGGAAGATTACCAGACCTTCTGTTTTCAGCGTTGAGGTATTTTTTTTAAGCTCAATGACAAATATTATTGCCAGAGAGAAGAAATAATTTGTTTCTTTGATTGGTCCCTTTGGAAGAACAAACTAAATGTACACATGAAGTCTTCATGAAAGTGAAGAAATAATAAATGAATGTTGCAGCACAGTCTCTCTGAACTTCAGTCTATTCAACATTGGTATAAGGATTCAAATTTGTAAGTGAAATAGAAGTATTTACTAATCTGGTATTTCTTATCATAAATATTAATAACACTTTCTTTAAGTCTGCTGAGTAGTATAGTAGTGTCCTGGTTTCAGCTGGGATAGAGTTAATTATCTTCCTAGTAGCTGGTATAGTGCTGTGTTTTGGATTTTAGTATGAGAATAATATTGATGATACGCTGATGTTTTGGCTGTTGCTAAGTTGTTTACACTGGTCAAGAACTTTTCAGCTTCCCATGCTCTGCCGGGCGCATGAGAAACTGGGAGGGGGCACAGCCTTGATAGTTGATCCAAACTGGCCAAAGGGCTATTCCATACCATATGACATCATGCTTAGTATATAAACTGGGGGGCTTGGCCCGGGGGTAGCGGTCGCTGCTCGGGGACTGGCTGGGCATTGGTCGGCAGGTGGTGAGCGGTTGTATCACTGTTTTTTTTTTTCCCTTGGGTTTTGCTCCTCTCTCTCATTGTTTTCCTTCTCATTACAATGTTTATTATTATTGTTGTTGTTGTTGTTGTTGTTATTTTGTTCCAATTATTAAACTGTTCTTATCTCAACCCACGAGTTTTCTTACTTTTGCTCTTCCGATTCTCTCCCCCATCCCACTGGGGGCAAGGAGGGTGAGCGAGCGGCTGTGTGGTACTTAATTGCCAACAGGGGCTAAACCACAACAATTAGCTAATAAAGCTAGCAAAAGAAAACAATTACAGAAAAGGTGGGGGTTTAATAGAATCTTTTTAGTGAGGTGCCACACAGTAAATCTTACTTGTCACAGAACGTCTGTGAATTTTCGTGCAAAGAAAAAAAAGTGAAGCAGTATCTTTCAACAGAAGATACTTTTTGTCAGACTCCCTTCCCTTCCCTTCTCTTCCCTTCCCTTCCCTTCCCTTCCCTTCCCTTCCCTTCCCTTCCCTTCCCTTCCCTTCCCTTCCCTTCCCTTCCCTTCCCTTCCCTTCCCTTCCCTTCCCTTCCCTTCCCTTCCCTTCCCTTCCCTTCCCTTCCCTTCCCTTCCCTTCCCTTCCCTTCCCTTCCCTTCCCTTCCCTTCCCTTCCCTTCCCTTCCCTTCCCTTCCCTTCCCTTCCCTTCCCTTCCCTTCCCTTCCCTTCCCTTCCCTTCCCTTCCCTTCCCTTCCCTTCCCTTCCCTTCCCTTCCCTTCCCTTCCCTTCCCTTCCCTTCCCTTCCCTTCCCCTCTGAAATATAATGATTCATTCAAATAATAACTAAGAAAAAGGACCTATACTTACAAAAGACACTACTGTGGGCCTCTATAGTCAGGCACTTAAGAACTAAATGCATCGTTAATGTTAATATAGTACACTACAAGAATAGGGAGTTTTGAAACCTTTTTCAAGACTTTACTCATTATTGAGTATTACTTGTATGATTTTATTTCATTAACAAAAAAATTGTGCTTCAAAGACTTTAGAAATTAAAGTTTGGGAAATCCAACCCTGGCTTTCTTATAGTTAATTGAGGAAAAACACAAAAGAACCTCAGGGTTGCTCATCCAGATACGTAATATGTTATCTGAATTTAACTTTGCTGGTGTCTCTTTTTCCCCATTGATTAGACAGCAGTGATGTGATTCAGCTGTCAGATTAAGGGTTCTTAATCTTTGTGTCTACATGTAGAATTGTGAGATAGGAGTTAAGATTTAATTGCCTAAGTGTAGGTATCTAGTACCCTTTGAGATATCCTAGATGATATCCTCCAAATATTGTTTCAGAAGGTCATGATGAGGCATATATTCAATAGCCTAGGCTATCTCAAATAACAGTAAATAACTATATTTAGACAACTGAATCAGTCTGTAAGTCTGTGAATTTCTACTCTTAGTGAAAAGGATTACATCAGTATTCACAAGAAAGCCAAGATACCAATTTAATGTAACAAAATGGACTTGAATATGTTGTCTGCTTTTGCGATGCCCAGAAATATCCTGCCCAGGCTCCAGCTGTCATTTCAAAAGGGCAGAGGTCCCCTATAGATCCTCTGTTATGTCTACCTGAAATTAATTGATAATTCCAGTACCACGTGGTATCTCAACTGGTAGTAGGCAACTATTTATGGGCAAGTGATATCCCTCGACATATGATTCAATTGCCTGAAACAAGACTTAGCTCTCAGCTATTCTGCCTGGCTTCCAGCTGCTATTCCAGAAGTGCACAGGGCTACTGTAAGTCTTGTGTCATATCCTTCATACCCATTTGGACAGCTCAGATATTCCGGGGTTTCTTAAGTGGTACTACATATCTATGTGTATCCAACTGAATCTTGCCCTTATCATAGGAAAGAGGACTCCAACACTGATTAGTTATTCAGGCTCGAACCCTGCTTATACAAGAACTGGAATATACTATACAAAATGGGAACAATCTGGCAAATTTCTCAAAATTCTTTGAAAATGTGAGACAACGTAGGGAGTTTTCAAATTGGATTTTGGATTAAGACCACAATTTCTGGACATGTGCTATGGAGCAGAAAAGCTTTATTATGCATATTATTTTAATTATGTTAAAGTTACAGTTTGAATTCTGACCTTTTTAAAGTTTCAACTTTACAAAATAATAATGCATTGGTGATGATTATGTAAATACTGCTATTGGTGATGATAATATTTTGTTATTTTAAGAAGTATCTATGGTGACTGATTTTCTGGCAACTGTTCACAAATTCGCAAATAAGTTCATTGTATGATTTAGAAAATTACTAGACATAATAACAGATAATTCCCTCTAGAAGGTCAAGGAGAAGTCAGACATTACGTCACTCAGAGAATTCAGAATTATTCTTATTTTGTTCTAAATACCATGTCTTTGAATACTTTAATAATTAATAAAACTAGTATTTACAGCAGTATCAACACTAATACAAATTTGACTGTAGTGTGAAAGAGATGTAAAACAACTGTAGAACGATATAGAGATAAAGGTATTCTAATGTATTATAAACACTAAAATAAGTCATTGATGTCATTGTTTTTACAGAGGTAGATGGGAGACATGGAGGTGAGCAATCACAGCGTGGTCAAAGAATTCATTCTCCTTGGATTTCCCATTGATCCTCACTTGCAGATGCTCTTCTTTGCAATATTTCTCACTGCATATCTCTTAGTTTTAGCAGAAAATATTATCATCATCCTGACTGTCTGGTCAAACTATAACCTTCACTCCCCCATGTATTTCTTTCTGAGTAATTTGTCCTTCCTGGAGATCTGGTATGTAACGGTCACACTTCCCAAGACAATGCTGAGCTTTGTGTCAGTGACAAAGCAAATCTCCTTCATGGGGTGCATGACACAGCTGTACTTCTTCCTCAGCTTGGGCAACACTGAGTGTCTTCTCCTGGCTGTCATGGCATATGATCGCTATGTTGCCATTTGCAAGCCTTTCCATTACTCTACTATCATGAGACACACTGTCTGTGTCTACCTTACTATGGGATCTTGGTTGACTGGTTTCTTAATTTCTGGATGCAAAGTATTTTTTATCTCTCGGCTAACATACTGTGGACCCAATATAATCAACCATTTCTTCTGTGATGTTTCTCCTCTCTTGAACTTAGCCTGCACAGATATGGAAAGAGCTGCTCTTATGGATTTTGTGGCTGCCTTATTTATTCTCCTGATGCCTCTCTCCACAGTAATTCTTTCCTATAGCTATATCATCTTCACTGTCCTTCACATTTCATCTGTACAAGGTTGCCAAAAAGCCTTCTCCACCTGTGCCTCCCACCTTATAGTGGTCATTGTCTTCTATGCGACAAGCATTTTCATCTATGTGAGGCCCAAAACACTTCCACTTCATGATACAAACAAAATCGTGTCTGCTCTCTACGCTGTTGTTGTTCCTCTCTTCAATCCCATCATTTATTGCCTGAGGAACCCGGAAATCAAGGATGCTCTCCAAAAGATCCTGTTCAGAAAAAGATTTTCCTTGCAGAAACATTAGCAGGTTTAATGACAGAAGAGATTTTATAGGTGAGAAAACCATATAGAAATAATTGGATTTTATGATTAAATCACTTCATGAAAAGCTCAGGTTTGTGCTTCAGAAGCTGAAGCAAGATAGTCCAAATATTTTTTTTTTAAATTTGGGAATTACAGGGTACTGATTGATATGAGTGAAACAGTCTTATGCATGATCTTCTGTCATTTTAAGTCCCACCAATAACTTGTTTTAAGGAAAGACAAGGTTAAATGTTGTTTTAAGGGCAGGGGAGATGCCCTTAGCTTTGCTTTAGCAGTCAGATCTCCTGTATAAACAACAGATAAAAGTTCATACAGAAAGACAAAGTTAGGCAAGATTATATAAATTTTTCTCTGGAGGACCTTGCATTCCTTCACTGAATACATGAGGAAACCATTCCCATTTTGTCTCGCCTAGGGTGAGAGCTATTCTAACTTTAGGAGTAGAGTTATCTACATAAAGACAGAAGGAGCAAGGCCAGATAGCTATAAATTATGCAAATATGTTGTCGAAATTATATCTCCCTAGCCCTGAAGCTGTCAAAATGGTATCTCCCTAGCCCTGAAGCAAGAAAAAACCTGAAGCAATTACCTCTGGGAAAAAAGGTCTCAGCTCAGATTTGAGATTCAAAGGGACTCACTTTGAGGGATTTGAGATCTGAGGTCTAAACTCAGATTTAAGATTCAAAGGGACTCCCTTTGAAAGGGTCTCACTCCCTGAGACATGCAGCACTTCAGGTCTCAGGGAATTCCTATTGTCTCTTGCTGAAGCTGGAAGATGATGTTTGTGTCTGTCAGAGGTGTATGCTGATTGAGGATCTTTGTCAACAAGTTAAGGAGCTATGGGAGGAGGTCAGCAGACTGTATGATATCAGAGATGATGATAAAATCAATTGACTGGATCTTCTGAGACCCCGCAGATACAAGTGCATGAACCCCCAACTGTACAGAAGGAGGGAGAGCCATAGTGAGTCCATATCAGGTTGGGTAATGGAAGCACCATGACAGTAAAGGCTGGAAGCTTGTGACTTCTGGCAAGAGGAGGAAGGCTCTTCTTCTCGAAGTAGACAGGTGGCTGAACGCTCTATCCAATGAAGAATCAGTGCCATCTGAGCCTGAACCACACAGCAGTACCAGAAGGATGTGGCAAGTCACAGTAATAGGGACAATCCCCTCTGTTGGGCAAAGAGTCCTGACCTGACAACCTGAATGGCTATCTAGAAAGATTTGCTGCTTGCCAGTGGCTCAGTTCAGAGGATGATTTGGAGAGATTGGTGTGGTGGCTTAACCTTGGCTGGCTGCCAGATGCCCACCAAACCATTCTCTCACTCCCCCTCCTCAGCAAGACAGGGGGAGAAAATAAGATTAAAAGATTCATAGGTTGAGATAAAGGACAGGGAGATCATTTACCAGTTACCCTCCTGGGCAAAGCAGACTCAACTTAGGGAAAATTAACTTAATTTATTACCACTTAAAAATAGAATAGGATGGTGAGAAACAAAAGCAAAACTAAAAACACCTTCCCTCTACCCCTCTTCTTCCCAAACTCAACTTCACTTCTTAATTTCTGACTCTTCTACGTCCTGCTTCCCAAGTGCTGCTGCAGGTTGGAGAATGGGGTTGTGATCAGTTCATAATACTGACTGTGCCGCTCCTTCCTCATACTTTTCCCCTGCTTTAGCATGGGGTCCCTCCCACTGGATACAGTTCTTCACAAACTGCTCCAGCATGGGTCCCCCACTGGCTGCAGTTCCTGCCAAGAGCCAGCTACAGCACAGGCTCTCCATGGGCTGCAGATTCCTTCAGGGCACCTCCACCTGCTGCAGCCTGGGGTCCTCCATGGGCTGCAGTGTAGTTATCTGTTCCACCACGGTCCTCCATGGGCTGCAGGGGGACAATACACTTTGCCATGGTCTTTTCTATGGGTTGCAGGGGAATCTCTGCTCCAGTGCATGGAGCACCTCCTCCCCCTGCTTCTTCACTGACCTTGGTGTCTGCAGGGCTGTTTCTCTCACTCCTCTCTCTCAAATCTGCCACACAGTGTTTTTACCCTTTCTTAAATATACTATCACAGAGGTGCCACCAGCTTTGCTGATTGGCTCAGTTTTGGGCAGCGGTGGGTCTGTTTTGGAGCTCGCTGAAACTGGCTCTGTTTGACATGGGGGCAGCCCCTGGTCTTTTCTTACAGAAGCCACCCTGCAGACCCCCCCACTACAAAAACCTTGCCATGTAGACCCAATGCAACTGCCAAGCTTGCCCAGCCCTTCCAACCTCAACAATTCTATGATGCTATGATCCCACACCCTCAGATACAGTTCTCTCTTTTTAAGTGAAGTCAAAATTTATTTTAAAATTTGTTTAATAAAAAGTTTATCTTTATTTTGACTATTTGACAACATTTGACTCTTAAATATGTAGATGGTAATTCTGTTCTTCTTGCTAGGTGGTCCAGAATGCCTAGATTTCATACTGTTCATCACTCATCCCTTTTAGAATGGTCAGGCTTTACCTGCATTGCATTGCAGGAGTTATAGACTCAGGATCAATTAATTCCACAAGCTTTAACTACTCACTCATGTATCTCCCAAGAAGACAGCTGCATTCACGCGTATCACTTATCTGCTCCACACTTGTAATTTGACTGTTAGTGTTCACTGTGAACTTCTTAGTGTTCACTTCCAATTCTACTTTTTAAATGCCAAGTGGCACTTTCAAGGCGTACTCCAGCCAGAGAGGATGAAGCTGCTCTGCTTTATGTATACAGGTGGTCACAGACGTTTCTGCACTTAAAATCCTCATCTTCTCCCTATCCTGGGACTAGGGAAGGTCATAGAACACAATATGTATGAAGGCTTGTGGTTTTAATTCTAGCCTCACATGGCCCATCTGAACCAGGGGCAGTCTGTTAGAAAGCTCAGTTTGTTCTCTGTTCCTTTTGGGAGTTCTCTCACCAGCACTAGAGAAATCACCCCAGACCTTTGACAGTGAAATCAAGTCAAACGCATGGTATGATCAGAATAACAGGTTTATTGTCCTACACGAAGCTATACTGATTAAGTACAGGACTGCTCAGCATGGATCACAGAACAACCCTAATGATATTGTTTGCTACCCCTCATAATCCCTTTTCTTCCTCCAAATAAACAAATAATCTCAATTTTTTTTTTTCCACATTTGCTTTGGTTTTGCTGATTTTGCAACCTTATATGGTAACTACATCCTTAGTACATGACACCTTGTAAGTCAGCAGCCCTCTCTCAGTATCTTTTAATATCTTTCACCCTAGGGAACTTCCCGATACTCCCCTTTCACTGTCTTAGAATCAGGTATCTTCCCCCATCATTGTTTTGTTGTCTGGACTTACTAAGCACTCCAAAAGAACAGCAGGCTTTTTACACTTAAATGACAGACCTTGTTGCAAAATATGTAACGTCTATGAACTTTTCTTAATAGAAAAAGTCTCAAAATAATCTGCATTAAATAGAAGTATGATGTGTTTATAAACATGTCCTTTCACTGTAGGAGACAGTATCTTTGCAGGAGGATCTCTTTTCTAGTGTTGGTTTCGGGCCACTGTCCTGTATTTCTTCATAGGAAGTCCTTCTGTCCCCAGCATCAGAGGCTAGACTATGTGTTTACTCCCTGCTCTTCTCTGCATTTTCACAACCTTTGTTATGCTGCAAGGTGTCCCTTTGTTTTTTTTTCATGTCCCCTTCTTTTCCTTTCTTCTCCATGGGTCATTTAGCTGTGTGGAAACTTCTCTCTCTTTACTGCCCTCACCTGAGTTCCATGTCAAGAGGAATCCTCCCCAACATACCGGCTGTCAGAGAGCTTTTCTTAAACAAGACAGTCCTTACTTAAATAAACATAACATAATTAGCAAAAAGTAAGCAAAGAAAATAAATGTCATCTATTACATCAGAATACCAAAGTCACCAGATGAGTGATGGTGCTAAGATGAAATTATTTCATCTTTTTCCTCAACTTTTGGTATTTGGTCTGAATACCCACACTTCCTTTACAGTCACTAAGGCAACTCAGACAAGACACCTCCTTTGAGAGGTGGAATGAAATGTTGTCCGTAGCTGCTCAGCTGCCCATTTCCTCCACTACAGTGGACACCTATGGGATATGGCCAGCTGAGAGCTAGGATGTAGTTTTTCTCATCATATGGTAGACATGGAATAAAGGTAAGACAAATGACATCATAGGACTACTTTTTTCTTTTTTATCTTCTTTTTTTTCCTCTGAAGACAGAAAAGAACTCTAGAATGACTGAGAGATAAGCACCTTCCTTTTAGCAGTTTATATTTACCTAGCTAAATCACAGTTCTCCAGTGTAGAAGTCTACACGTAAGCTAACTGTTTTTTGGTGGTGTGTTTGTTTTTTGTTGGTTTTTTTGTCAATGGAGAGAAGTGAGAGGAACTTCTATGGTGCACTTAACCCTTTCCTTATGGTAGACATCTGAAACTGATAAGATTCACACCTTAACAAGCACATCAACAGAGTTATCTAGCTGAGATGCTCAACCTCAACTTCTTGACTGGGAAGGTGCAGTTATCCAGAAGGTCTTCTGTCTGTCAGTCTTATGACTGTAGGCACCTAACACAATGTGTGTAGGGGGAAATCTCATTTGAGATGTTCCTCAGGCCTTATTGATTTTGCCACGGATACTTATAGTTATGTGGTTTACTGTCTTATGTACATGTTCTGTGTGAAACCGATTGACAAACATAGTATCAGGGTAGGGATTATTTCTTTAGTTAATTATTTATTTCATGTTAGATGAAAATTTAAAGAAGATGTAGGAATTATTTACATGGTTTGGATAATGATCTTTATTCCAGGACTGATGGACTATTCTCATTTAAAAGATGTTCTGGTTATGATGATATAAGAAACAGCATTAATGCTCAGGCACATATCTTTCATCATTATCCCAGTAGGTCTTTAATCTGCCACAGCATCATGTTATGCTACTGTCTTAAGCAGACACCTACAACAGATCCGGTGAACTGTACGTAGAAGCTGACTTACTGTCTAGATCTACTGTATACATGCCTTTTGTCTATTACACGAATTGAGATAGCTAGCTCAAACACAGATGAGAAGCAGTTGTGACATAAAGGGAACAGATGAGTTTATCTCAACATAGACAGCTATTGGTGTTTTAAATTCTTGGAATATCTCACCTGGCTACCAGCAGCCACTCAAGTAGGGAACAGGCCCCTTTAATAAACTTTTCACTTTTCTGGGACCGTATAATGTCTGAGATAGATAGATAGCCCTGGGAACATAAAATGGCAGTGGACACCCAATGCTCAGGTAACAAAAACCCATCTAGAAATGAATCTTGAGATTTAAGTTAGCACACACAAAACAGGGAGAAGTTCAGAATAACCAAATAAATTGGCTACTGCAGACAGGTTTGCAATGCACCCCACTGATTTGCACACATAGTCAGTATCTGTATGTTTAAACATGAGTCAGAATAAAGACAAGAGACAGTCTTCTCTCACTAATGAAGAGCTACGTAGAAAGAAGAAATCCTGTTCTACCACTGGAAGTTTGTCATGTAAAGATGGTTATTGTCTCCTCTTCTTCCTTGTGATGTAGTGTGATTATTGGTTTACTAGATATGCTGTATGCATGTCTCTTATTTTGTGAATCCTAGATGTATTCAGCAGAAGACAGATGGTAACCTACCCAGTTTAAATAAAATGAAGTTTCCTTTTGGCTTGCTTACATGGGGCTTTAAGATTTTTTTTGTATTCAGCCCAGTGTAGAAGGCAAATATTAAATAAGCTGAGTCAAACTCAGCTGCCCTATGTTCCCTTTATAGTCCAGGTCATATATAGTCCAGGTCATAAGGTACTTACAGAGCCAAATTCCTCTCATCATGAGGCAGGCATCTGCTTTAAAAGCAGTTTATTCTCCAGAAGTGCTTAGTTGCCCTCACTGACTGTAAAGGTAAAACAGGGCAAGCTGCTTTTATGAAGTTGTCTACACTGCAGACAGATTGTGGGAAAATAATGGAAGATTGGCGAGAAGGATTGTAAACATGCTCAAGTGACTTGCAGCTGAGGTGTCAAAAAACACATATATCATACTAATCATTGTTTAGTCTTGTGTGCTTGACAAGTAGAACATCTGTGTTTAGATAACATAGGCCTGTGATAGGCTCAGAGGCACCCTATTGAACATGCTTGAGATTCCTGCTCTGCTGTGGGAAAGATCAAAGCACAGCAGTTATCTATGTCTGTTAGCACAGGCGAAACCAGCAGGTTTGGTGATCCTCTAGCATGGACTGAGCTCCACAGTGCCTGTGTTCCTGCTTGTGTACCTCTGCCCAGGTGCTGCTTCAGGGATCCCCTGGTTGGCGAGGTAATGAAAATAAATTTACTCTTCACATTTCATCTGTGGTTTTGTGGTTGTTCTTGTGTCCTGCCTGTGCCAGCTCACACATTTGGTGTAGTCGGCAGGATCCAGGAACAGCCATGCCATGGCTGGCAAAAAGGTCAGGGACTGGGGAGGCCATGATGGTGACTCCTCGTATTCCAGGATGGCCCAGTACTGAGCACTGGATTCCTGTGGCCACATCCCCGGATACGCTGGCTCTGCCAGAAGCATGACCTGAAATAGATAGAACCATAGAATGAGTAAATCATAGAATCATTAAGGTTGGAAAAGACCTCTAGGATCATCTAGTCCAACCATCAATGCAACGCCTCCATGCCTACTAAACCATGTCCCGAAGTGCCACGTCTACACATTTTCTGAACTCCTCCAGGGATGATGACTCCGCCACCTCTCTGGACAGCCTGTTCCAATGCTGAACTACCTTTTCAGTAAAGAAATTTTTCCTAATATCCAATCTAAACCTCCCCTGACGCAACTTGAGGCCATTTCCTCTCGTCCTATCGCTTCCTATCGCTAGTTAGTTGGGAGAAGAGACTGACACCCACCTCACTACAACCTTTCAGGTAGCTGTACAGAGCAATAAGATCTCCCCTCAGCCTCCTTTTCTCCAGACTAAACAATCCCAGTTCCCTCAGCCACTCCTCATAAGACTTGTGCTCTAGACCCTTCACCACTTTCGTTGCCCTTCTCTGGACATGCTCCACCACCTCAATGTCCTTCTTGTGCTGAGAGGCCTAAAACTGAACACAGTACTCGAGGTGTGGCCTCACCAGTGTCGAGTACAGGGGCACGATCACTTCCCTAGTCCTGCTGGCCACACTATTCCTGATACAAGCCAGGATGCCATTGGCTTTCTGGGCCACCTGGGCACACTGCCGGCTCATGTTCAGCCGGCTGTCAACCAGCACCCCCAGGTCCTTTTCTGCCAGACAGCTTTGCAGCCACTCTTCCCCAAGCCTGTAGCGTTGCATGGGGTTGTTGTGACCCAAGTGCAGGACCCGACACTTGAACTTGTTAAACCTTATACCATTGACCTCAGCCCATCGATCCAGCGTGTCCAGGTGCCTCTTCAGAGCCTTCCTACCCTCAAGCAGATCAACACTCCTGCCCAATTTGGTGTCATCTGCAAACTTACTGAGGGCGCACACAATCCCCTCATCCCGATCATTCATAAAGATATTAAACAAGACTGGCCCCAAAACTGAGCCCTGGGGAACATCGCTTGTGACCAGCTGCCAACTGGAGTAAACTCTGTTCACCACCACTCTTTGGGCCCGGCCATCCAGCCAGTTTTTTACCCAGCAAAGAATACACCCACCTAAGCAATAAGCCACCAGATTCTCTAGGAGAATGCTGTGGGAGACTGTGTCAAAGGCTTTACTAAAGTCCAGGTAGATAACATCTACAGCCCTTCCTTCATCCACTAGGTGGGTCACCTGGTCATAGAAGGAGATCAGGTTGGTCAAGCAGGACGGGCCTACCTGCCTTTCCTGAACCCATGCTGGCTGGGCCCGATCCCCTGGTTGGCCTTCACATGCCCGTTGAGAGCACTCAAGATGAGCTTCTCCATAATTTTCCCCAGTACCAAGGTCAGGCTGACAGGCCTGTAGTACCCCGGATCCTCCTTCCGGCCCTTCTTGTAGATGGGTGTCACATTGGCAAGGCTCCAGTTGTCTGGTACCTCCCCTGTTAACCAGGACTGCTGATAAATGATGGTTTGGCAAGCCATCATTTGCCAAGTGGCTTGGCAAGCTCCTCCACCAGCTACCTCAATACTCTCGGGTGGATCCCATCCGGCCTCATAGACTTGAGGGTCAAGGTGGCGTAGCAAGTTGTTAACTGCTTCCTCCTGGATTATGGGGGGTTTATTCTGCTCTCTGTCCCTGTCTTCCAGCTCAGGGGGCTGAATACCCAGGTTGGTGGTTACCCCCAGACAACTGAAATGGCTATGCACAGGTTGCCATGGAAAGCAGCACTGGATTCTTCTCACAAGTTAGTGGGTAGTTTTGGGGCCCTTCCTGGCCTTGGGGGGGCCAGAGCGCTCCAGCCCATGCTTGAAGTTGAAGTTGCCATGGTTGTGGCTGGGGCCGAGGAACTGGCTCAGCTCGATCTTGCTGCGGAACTTCTCCCCAATGGGGCTCGGGTAGTAGGTGTTGGTGCAGCTGCAGGTGGCCCCGGATTTCAGAAAGCCTCCCACTGCTGCCAGCCAGGCCCCAGGACTGGACATTCCACCCAGTCCTCTGCCATGCTGTCCGGGGGGGGGGGGGGGGGGGGCCATGTCTCTTTCGCTCGTGGTGCAGCAAGGGCTGGCGCTGGCATGAGGGCACCACCATGAGGGGAGGGGCAGGGTGGGGCGGAGCCACAACCTATTAGTCTAGACGTGAAAGTTCATACAAGAACCCCCTGAGAATGCTTTATGGTTCTGTACCCTAGCTTCTCCTCTTATTTTACATCCTTTGTTGATATCAGATTCTCAAGTTCTTGTATTTCAGGTATCTTTGATGAATACCTGTTCCTTATCTAAAGGAGATAGCACTGCAACAGTGTTATTGGTGTCACAAACCCAACATCAAATTGAAGTTCAATCTGAAAAAGCACAATCCGTAGCTCTCCAATCCATGTGGGCAATTACCCCACGCTGGTTATCAAACCCAGAGTAATATTAGCTGAAGGAGCTGGAGCAACAGTGTATGTATTAATACAAGGAGATGACACTCCTGTTTTCCTTCCCTATCACAAGTTGGCTTGTCGTGCTTGTTGCGTTGAGTTACTGTCATGTAGGACTCTGAGGAGTGGCTGGGGGGGGAACCCTCCTGTTGAGTCACAAGGTTCAGACAGGGCCTCCTTGCTTTCTAAACTCCTTCTCAGAGAGGAGTGTAGGTGCGGCTAAGTCCAGTCTTAGTCTCAGACTTGGTCAACAGTTTATTTTCTAAGGACTGTATATGTAGCCACTCATCAGTCAACGTTTGCCCGTCAGAGCCCTCTCAGGGCTTTCACTGAAACTCTCTCCACCCTCCGAGCAGTTCCTCTTAGAGCCAACACACCAAGTTCCCCTGGCATTGCCGACATGTAAGGTTGCAGGCCTAAGGAACTTCTGTGGAATGGATTCCTTGCATGTCAGCCGCACTCCACCTGGGAACCTTCTTCAATGGCGTTACCTAAAAGTGTGAATATAAATTTAATTTCTAAGTCACCTCCAGCAATTATTCCACATAATCCACCCCGTGACTATAGTCACTCAAGCTTCACAACAGCTCAAGATATTTGGAATGCCTTGGGTGTATCACATACATTCTCGTGGTGAGGATTATCGAGTACGTATACATCTTGTGCGGATATTTGATGAGACAAACACTTCACCATAATCCAAAGTTTAACATACAGTGCGATGGTTAGAATGAAGCATAACACAGTGAGCAGAACAACAACCGAATGAAGCATCTTATTGAGAATTGCAGTTGCAGTCAGCAACCATCCTAGCAAAGTGTCCCACCAATAGTTTCCTCCATCCTGCTTCACTTGTTCTAAGACGTGAGGTATCTCTTCTGTGTCATGGTGGACGGTGACTAATGTCTTATGTCCATTATTTTGGACGCATTCCAGCAATTGATTCACGTCATCATGTTGTAGTAGTTTTCTCACCAATGTAAGGTTCATTCCAATAGGGGCAGGTAATAAGTCTTGATACAGTGTATAGTTAGCTTGCAGCAGTTGGTGAGTTGTGACAGGAGCTGAATAATTGAAGTCGCATCCCATAATTTTGGTAAAATTACAAACACAAATATTTGAGTGATTACTTATACAAGTATAGTTTCAGGGGCTTCATCTGGTTGTATTTCAAAATGACAAATATTTTGTTCAGTGTCAAGACAAATGTCTTGGGCTTTGAGGGTGTTACTCTCACAAATAAATCCTTGTTGTTCCTGTACAAAAAATGCATTGACATCAATAGTTCGCCATTTGTTCCCATTTCGGTGGGCCTATACTCTATGTTCTAATGGATAGAGTATAGTTCCATTGTGATTCAACCCCA
Source organism: Mycteria americana (assembly GCF_035582795.1). Taxonomy (NCBI): domain Eukaryota; kingdom Metazoa; phylum Chordata; class Aves; order Ciconiiformes; family Ciconiidae; genus Mycteria; species Mycteria americana. The sequence goes on from NC_134386.1 coordinate 7,689,529, forward strand.
ATGCAATGATTGGGTATATGGTGTATACCGAAGCATTGTGTATTGTTAAGACAAAAGCTGTGGCTTTGCTGTCAGTAGGATCATAGGTGAAATTAACTGGATACCACCAGGACTGGAATTCTTTCTCCAATTCAGTTGCATTATCCCAAATTACCTTTCAAATTTCAGTGGGCAGGGTGCCTTCCTCACCTTCCTGTATAATTGCAGCTACTATAGATTGCATCCACAGTTGAGCTTGGATGCAACTAAGAGCTAAAGAAACATTGTTTTGGGTCACACCAAATGCATCCACAATCAACTGGTGGTCTTTCTCATTTACCTCTCCCCACTGAGGCAATATATCCGATAAGAGCCATTGGTTAGCTCCCAGAGCTGAAAGAGAAGATTGTAAAGGGTGTTTCAAGGCATTTAAGTCACTAGTTACTGTGGCTAATTTATTAGCAAGTACTTCAGCATCTATGCTGTTTAAGACTCCCAGTCCCGTTCCTAAGACACCAGTCACATCTCTCTTTGATGGTTTTGGAGAGATGAGAGTGCATTTATGTAACCATGCTGACCATCCTGCGTATGATGTACTCAGGAATGGTGAACAGGTAGGTTTAATTGCAGAGATATTAGTCTGCATTGCTAATTTCACCCATTTGAGGGAGTATGACAGATTAAACAGCACTTGTTGCTGACCTGTATTTTTAATTATGTAAGGGCCTGTGTTGAAGATGAAAGGAGTTAGACTAATGGGAGGCCGAGTCGATACATTTTCAGACATTTGTGGGGGCAGAGGTTCCTTATCCTTTGCAACTGGCCAGATGTAGCTGTAGCAATCATAAATTCAAATAGTAATTTGGTGCCTCTGTAACCCCAAAGACAGTACACAATTATAGGTTTGGTAAAGGAAAGATTGTACCAGCAGTCTGAATTTGGTTCGGTTATTTTGTAACACTCAGCCTTATAATTTTCAGGTCTGGAAGAGTCAGTATAGACTGTTTTAATTTCAGTCAGCCTATGGTAAGTAGACCCATTAGTTACTCGGCAGCCAATTTGTATTGTCTGCCCTGGAATGGCTTGAAGTCTGGCCATCCGAGGAGAGTCATTCCAACTCCATTCATCTCTTGAGTATATTTCATTTCCATGCATAACTAGAGAGGAGAAATTTATGTTCCTTCTGTTTTGTTGTGTTCCAGAGCTTGCACTATATCATGACAATGCATGGTCCCAAGGGTCATTGTGAGATATCGTGGTGAGAATGGGTACATTCCTAACTCCATATTGCAGTGTGTCAAATGGAGTGGGTGAGGTTAGGTCAGGTGGTGTAGTTGGATCAGGTTCAATCATATCTATTTTGAACCAGAATGACAGCCCTGTACAGTGTTGCTTTGACAGCCCTGGCCCTGTATGGCGTTGTTGCCATACACAAGCCACAATAGTGGGTCCCACCAGAGTAAAGCTATACCAACAATCTCACTCATCAGTGATAGAAGACTTTGTTGCTATTGGATTTCTGGAAATGTTGGATATTATAATGAATGTGACCTTTTCATGGGTTGATCCGTTGATCATTCTACACCCTACCTGGATTTCTTCTCCTGCTTTTCCCTTCAGGATTGGAAGCCATCCATTATCTCAGCTCCACTCCTGTCTTGAGAACACATGGGAATCATGCATAATTATAGTAGCTAAATTTAAATTTTCTTTGATGGCACGTGTTCCAATAATTCCATTGTATTTAATGTGGGTTTGGGACCATGGCCATTCTGGGTTTTTCTGGCTACACATCAAAGGAGTTGTCTGCAAAATGCTGCTGAATTTAAAGTATACTTTGATTCCAGTACAACTCCTCTTGCCACATTTTGCAGACATCTCCTTCAATCACAGTCGTCTTCTTTCAGGATTCCTGTGAACACAAGAAGGAAACAAACGTACTCGGTTGTATTTAACCGGCAGGGTTAAAAAGAGGGTAAGATCCACTGGGTGCTAATCCGGTGTACTTTTCCTGCCAAGGCAGCCATCCAGGGACTGGCAGCTCCCTGTATCAGTGTCACTATTTCTGCCATGTTTGGAACTGCGGCAGTCAAAGGTGCAGTGTTAGCATTTAACTGTCAGTAGTCCACAGTAAAACACCATTGGCCGGTTGGTTTCTTTACTGGCCACACCGGTGAATTGTAAGGCGAATGAATCCTTTTAATGATGCCTCTTTCTTCCAATTCCGTTACCACCCCATCAATCCCCATAAGCGCTGCTGCTGGAGACAGATATTGCCGAACATTAGTGATTTTAGAGGGGGGTAAGGGTACAGGTGTTTGTAACAGACTCAATTTCACCATGCCTGATTCCTTTTTACCTCTTGCAAAACTCCACACAGTTCCATCTGGGAGTTTCCATGTTCACCCACGCAGTATGTCAAATCCTAGAATGTTAGTATACGCAGCACCGGCTAATAACTCTGCCCTGGTTAATCTTTGTTCTTCTGGCAACCAGGGTGAATTTTTTTCGGTGGCGCATTCCTTTTCAATTGCTGTGAATTTAACCCTGCGTCGGCCAGGTTTTATGCCCAGGGTTTGTGCTGTTTCATGGGTAATTACTGACATTTGGGCCCTGGTGTCAATAGAAAGTTTACCAATATTTTTTGGGGTCCAACGGGAATGGCAATAATAGGGTCAGAGTATTCATCAGAGAGCCATTGAATTGCTAATACCCGCCGAGCAGGGTGGCTCACTGCCCTCCCCGGGGATGAAAGATTTTTTATTGAGAGTCTACCTCGTCAATAAGGCCTGGTGCAGAAGGTGCACTTTCCTTGTGGGTTGGGGGTTTTCCAGCTAGGCAATTCTCACTGGCTGGGTTATTTCTTTTACCCAGAGACTGGACCAATGGTGAGCATGGAATTGTTCGCACAGTAGTGCGGATTTCGTCATCGTCATCAACAGCAGTCTCATTTTTAACCAAAGGTTGTAAGGAAATCAATTGAGGCTCAGAATCGGAGATACCTTCGACCTCATCATCATCACTGTCAAACCAAAGATCACCATTCCCAATTTCAGGGTTTGCACCACGCATTCATCTACAAATCTGCTCAACTGGAGCAGAAGGTTGCATTTTATCTAGCAGCCGATTAACTCTTTCCAGCAATTGTTTAAGATGATTATTCTCACTCACGAGTTTGTTATTCTCACTCACAAGTTTATCATTCTCGCTCACAAGTTTATAAGTTTCACTCACAAGGTTATCATTTTCACTCACAAGGTTATCAGCTCAGGTTCTTAGTGTTTTTCCTGTCTCCCTCTCAAAGGCCAATGACGACTTCAACACCTCATTTTCTGATTGTAAAGTTGAATATTCCTCATCGGAAACTAGTTTGGGAGCAAGGGTTTCTTAGCTTCTTGCTAAGCACAAGACAAACAGGCTCCTAACACCACACAAATTACACCTTTACCTTTATTCACTCCAAGCTTCTCCACAGCCTGACACTGCTCAATGCACTCTACCACTTTCTCTTCATCCTTCCAAAATTTTTGAGCTCACTCCTTCCCAGCCTGGGAAGGTGCACATTTGTATTTTTGCAGCAGTTTATCCATGGCACTCCTGCTGACTACACCAATTTTTCTGTTGCGTTAAGAGTTACTGTCTTAACAGTAACTGAGGAGTGGCTGTGGGGGGGAACACTCCCATTGAGTCACGAGGTTCAGACAGGACCCCCTTGCTTTCTAAACTCCTTCTCAGAGAGGAGTCTAGGTGCGGCTAGGTCCAGTCTTAGTCTCAGACTTGGTCAATGGTTTATTTTCTAAGGACGGTATATGTAGCCACCCATCAGAGTCAACGTTTGCCTGTCAGAGCCCTCTCAGGGGGCTGAAACAGCTTTGCAAAGTCAATTAAGGTGACAGCGTTAATTTGACAACTTTATAAGTTCGGTCGTGTTCAGCGTACTGAACTTCACAATTATGGATTCACAAATAACGAACGCGCTGCACCCCCAGTCTAGTCATGTTGCATGAACATTCATGGCCACACTTAAAGAGTCTGGTCACGTTCAATGAGAACTATCATGGCTAGATTAATGAAGAGTGCAGTTTATTAGAGCAACAGACACACAGATTCTTTGGACTACTGGTGATAAATTCACTGTCTGCAAAGCACGTGCAAATACCAAGAATATGAGTAACACCACTGGCTACAAATGCATTAAAAGATAATAAAGCGACTCTATAGAGATTTCTAAGTTTCCCGGGGAGGTACTTGGTATAACCAAGTGTTTGACTCTTACCCAAAGGCGTCCCGATGGGGTGGAAGAGAGGCTCAGCCTGTCGACTGATCCCAAACGTCAGAGTGGTACACGACAGTGTCTTCCCTAACATTCTCTCTCTCTTAAGCTATTTTATACTATTTTCCACCATTCAGGTGGAGCTTGAGTGACTCTAGTCATACATACCTTTGTCTAGGATTGGTGTAAAGTTTTCTCGCTTCTCTTTTAAAGGTATAAGCTAAAAAAATTCAAAGCGCAAGCTCAGTGAGGAGTGGTTGCACCTTGGAGGTAGGTAGCTTTTGGGATGGAGGTGTGTTTTGGTATTATAATGATGTTGTAATGAGCAAAGTTCACCAAAAGGACAGCATTTTGTCAAAAACATGCCAGGCTGTTGGCCCAGGGTAGCAAATATGCAGCTTACCAGTTCCATGATACCTTCAAGTTCCCATATTATCACAGAGCCTGGCTGCGGTATCTCCACACCACTCCACCCTCCGAGCAGTTCCTCTTAGAGCCAATGCACGAAGTTCCCCTGGCGTTGCCAACATCTAAGGTTGCAGGCCTAGGGAACTTCTGTGAAATGGATTCCCTGCATGTCAGCCGCACTCCACCTGGGCAGCTTCTTCAGTGCTGTGCCTTACCTAACAGTGTGAATGTAAGTTTAATTTCTAAGTCACGTCCAGCAATTATTCTACAGTGGTTTGTAGTTTTGTACTACAAGCACATGCCCTGGATACATTTGCGTAAGATCAAAGTGTAAATACTTGGATTTGGTTAGCCTCTACTGTAACTTAACTCATCCACCTTTTGTATTAAGAGAAGATTAACAGCTGCAGATCTTTTGACAACGTGTTTCACTGGCATGCCAACCCCAGTAGCTGTATTACAGAATTATCCTATGCTAAGTGCTTTTGATATTAATGTTTCTCATTGCTATTTTTTCTGAGTAGGTAATGGCTGTACACCAATGAACTTTACAAAATCAGTTGGGGGTGGACTATTTCTTCCTTCGACACCATAAACGCTGCTTTGATTATGAAGGCATGTGTTGCTTCAACATAAGTGATGAATTAGCCAGCATAGATGATGAAATTCAACATCTCCAGGACTTAATGCATCAAATGAAACAATCAACTGGTGGCGCCTGGCTGGCTGAGTGGTTTAATTCCCTGACAGAATGAGTGGGACACCTGTTTCAAAGCATTATTGTAGAAATATGTTTATTCCTTTTTCTAGATGTTTTTATTGCATGCCTCTGTAAATTACTCTGCATTACACCCTGCAAGCCCAAATGGACACGTCCAGCTTTGCCAGCCCCAGTGGCAGTGGTCCGCTGAGCAAGGAGGTGGAATGTGGGAAAATAACGGAAGATTGGCGAGAAGGATTGTAAACATGCTCAAGTGACTTGCAGCTGAGGTGTCAAAAACCACATATATCATACTAATCGTTGTTTAGTCTTCTGTGCTTGACAAGTAGAACATCTGTGTTTAGATAACACAGATGTTCACATAGGCCTGTGATAGGCTCAGAGGCACCCTATTGAACATGCTTGAGATTCCTGCCCTGCTGTGGGAAAAATCAAAGCACAGTGGTAAACTACACCTGCGTGAATCCCTGATATACAGGTGAAAACAGCAGGTTCGGTGATCCTCTAGCATGGACCGAGCTCCGCGGTGCCTGTGTTCCTGCTTGTGTGTCTCTGCCTGGGTACTGCTTCGGGAATCCCCAGTTGGAGAGGTAATAAAAATAAATTTACTCTTTGCATTTCATCTGTGGTTTTGTGGTTGTTCCTACATCCTGCCTGTGCCGGCTCACACACATATAAAACCAGACGAGATCAATGCTATGACAATTTCAGACACTGCAGAGAGCATAACTGGTAATTTGTAGATCAATTAATTTGAACTGAATGTGTGTGGGGATTCTGGCTTCAACTCTTTTGCCTGTGTATAAGGATCTAGAACCACTTGAAATCACAGAACCAGAAACCTGCAGGTATAGAGATTTAGCCACTCTCTGGATATGATCTTGCCAAACACTGCATTTCCCTCCGCGTAAAGAAGTTTCTCCTGATGCACCCTACTAAGTTACAGTTTGTGGCTTTTACCTATGTTAGTCTTTCTGTCACAACTGAGAAGTTCACCTTGTCATCCTTGTAACTCCCCCTTGAGTTGTTGCAGGCTGTTATTAGATCACCTCTTAGCCTTCTCCTCACCAGACAAAAAAAAGACTAGCCCTATTCTTAGTATCTGTACTCTATACCACTGTTGGCCATATTGGTAGGCCTCTGCTGGACTCTCTCCAGTTTCTTGCAGCCCAACCTGAGCCAGGGTGCTCAAAACTCAACACAGAATTCCAGGTGTGACTATATGAGCGCTGCATACTGGGCAATCTTTACATCCTTCAATCTGCTAGCCATACTACTTTTATGGTTGCCCAGAATAGAGTTTGTCTTATTTATAATAAGAGTGACTGCTGCTTGTTATTCAGTTTGGCATCCATAACTCTCAGGTCTTTTTTATCAAGGCTGACACAATGGATTCTCAGCCTAACTGAAATATGTGGTTATTTTGGCTTAGATACAGAACTTTGTATTTTCCATTCTGAAAATTCTGTATTTCCCTACAAGGTTTCCTTTGCTGTGGTCCTGCATATATGCTACACGCTTTATAGCATGCTTTTTGGTTTCCAGTTGCTGCTCCAAAAAGGCATTGGTCTTCTGTAGGTCTTGCCATATTTGCCGGCCCATTAGAGATGATTTGGATACAATAGGGCATCCAGAATGCCACTAGACAGCAACATATATTTACCTGATTCAGGGCTTTCACTGTACCTTAGAAGATAGGAGCAGGATTAGTCTAACCTAATTCGAGGGGTCTACAATGTAGATGCAGATACATGTAATACGCATGTTTATGCGTGTGCTGATGGTTTTGATTGCAGTTGTATGAGCACAATCCAAGTCAGTACAATGAAGAGAGTCCAAACAGCTACCCAGCTGAGCAAATAAATGAACTGCCTACCAAAACTACTTTCTGGACTCCTTTGTCTCTACTGTTTGGGACTCCTTTAAGTTGAAGCCAGTAAGAATTGAGAACATCCCAAACAGCACTAGACTGTTGTGTTTAGGCAGCTGAACTCAGTGTTAAATATTTACATATTAGGTGTTTAAATTGGAACAAATGAATCCTATATCTAACATAAACCTAAATGTAAATATATGTATAAAACTCCATTTTGAAGCTGAGGTTTTAGTTGATAATTATTGTACATGGCTGTGAGTACTTAAATCAGGCACACAGGTACTGAACAGAGTTTCCATATGTCAATGTCATCAATGGAGATAGATCAGGCAACTTGAGAAATTGATTCAGTCTATCTAATAGAGGTATTTCACACCATTGGAGGAATTATTTCAACATAATATTTGTACTGTACTGTACTATTCAGAAAATACATAGCATGGCTATTCATAGACCTGAAGGCTGTAAAAATAACTCCAGTGTAGGAGAAACTACTTACTCCAAAACTGATTACCAGTTAAGGCTCTGGATTTAGATTTAGGGTACTAAAACCTTTTTCTAGTTTAGCCTTTGGTAAATGATTCTGCTTTAGGGCTTTTGGGGTTTGTTTTTTTGTTTGGTTTTTTTGGTTTGTTTTTCCTCTGTCCTATAAAAATCAGTAGACATCAGCTGGCGTTATTTCATTGTTCAGTGTCTCAGACAAAATCTTGGACATTTTCAGAGGTTCTTACTTCTACTCTGTGTGGAATCACAGAGGAAACAATAGCATCCCTCCTCTTTCTGTGATTGCTTCCACTGGGAGGCTATCTGTAATTTCTAGGTCAAATCTCATGAGACACTGAAGGTAAATAAAGTGGTCGATTTATCTGTGTTGGTATAAATCATGCAACTGACACAACGGTCTACACTTCATCTCTTCCCTATTGATCATATTCTCCAGGATCAACTAAGGTGGTGGATTCCACTCTAAATTCCCACTACAGAAGGTTGAGAAAGGTTTTGTTATTAATTGCACAGGCTGAGGCATTCTTATTTTTGAAGGAACAATCTGAGTTAGCTACAAACAAACCAGACCCAGAACTGTAACTATCTTGCAATTATGCTGTATCTGGGATGCTATGTATCTCAGTAAGCTTTATGTAGATATAAGCCTCTTCAGAGCTATCCATAGAAACCTCTAATGGGGTCTTTCAGGTGTGTTTGGAGGTTTTTTAAATCAGATTGTGGTACTTCGCATTTGCCTCATGGTTCATGGGATATACATGGTATAACTTGTATGTACAAAAAATGTACAGATGTAGAAATTAAAACATGGCAATGTAAATGTCTATCTATAAGCTCATAACCTAACATTTCTTTGTACTGGATGGACAATATGATAGCATGATTCCTCTGGCTTAGTTTAGACCCGTGTCTGCGATGAGATAGGAATGGTAGTGCCTATTTATCTCCATGAAGTATAAAGTAAAAAGCATGCTTACATTTCTACAATGAAAAATTCTGAATTGAGTAGGTGAATATCACACAATTAATTTCTAGAAACCCAGCAACAAAGCATCTGAACTTTTACAGTGTCTTGAGTGGTGGTGTAACATATTGCTATGAATTTAAGCCTGTCTGTTTAGGTTTCATTGTATTAATTTATTGCAGGTGGATAAGGTTCATCTTTCCCCTACAGAATGGGTGGAAGGAATGAAACCAGTGTCACGTATTTCATTCTCCTGGGTTTTCCCACCACTGCTGAACTGCAGCGGCTCCTCTTCTCTGCTTTACTTCTGGCTTACTTATTAACTGTGTTGGAAAATTTTCTTATCATTCTCATCATCCGGACTAACCACAGTCTGCAAAAACCCATGTATTTCTTCCTAGGAAATCTGTCTTTCTTAGAGATTTGGTATGTTTCTGTCACTGAGCCAAAGATGCTCATAGATTTCCTCTCTCAAGACAAACATATCTCATTCCAGGGGTGCATGACACAGCTGTATTTCTTTGTGACTTTTGTTTGTACTGAGTATATTCTGTTAGCTGTTATGGCCTATGATCGTTTCTTGGCCATATGCAAACCTCTCCAATATTCACTCATCATGAATCATCAGTTCTGTGCTCAGCTGACAGCTGGCTGTTGGATGTGTGGTTTGATCACTTCTTCCATCAAACTGAGCTTTATAGCCCAGCTCTCATTCTGTGATGTAGACAAAATCAATCACTATTTCTGTGATATTTCACCCCTACTGAATATCTCCTGCAGCGATTCCTCTTCAGCTGAGCTAGTGGACTTCATCTTGGCTCTGATCGTCATCATGGTGCCTCTATTTACTGTGGTCACCTCCTATATTTGCATCATATTCACTGTGTTGAAGATCCCTTCTTCTCAGAGGAGGCAAAAGGCCTTTTCCACCTGCAGCTCCCACTTGACTGTAGTGATATTGTTCTACTCCACCACTCTTTTCACTTATTCCCACCCTAAAGTCATGTATACCTATAGTGCTAACAAGTTGGTATCAGTCTTGTACACCGTAGTTGTGCCACTTCTGAATCCTCTCATATATTGTCTTAGAAACAAAGAAGTCAGGTTTGCCCTGAGGAAGACCTTTACTTGCACAAGACACACCTAAGAAGGGGCTTTGCTCATGAAGATCAGTTGGCAGTGCTGATGAACTAAAGTCAGGGGGTCCAGACCTTAATCCATGCCAAAGTGAAACTCTCCTATTCATGCACCCAGTAACCATATTTATTGAACTAGACCCTGATGAATCTAAATTTAATCTATGGTTTTGGGTTGGGAGGGGTTTTTTTGCTCGTTTTCTCCCTATTATACTATGCTGCCTACCTTAAAAGTCTTCAGCTGAATGACTGCTCCAGTTTTAAAGAAAGGTTTGGCAATGCTAGAAACTGAACCCCAGATTTTGTTTGCCCTAGATAGATTACTAAGTCCAGAAAACATTGGGTGGGACTGTAAAAGGCATGTAAAATGCAGATATCTAGATCTCATTTATTTACCCTGAGATTCTGTTATTGTCCCTGGAAAGAAATAGGCAGTGGAAAAGGAAGAGTGGTCTTAAGTTTCTTAGATACCTGATTTAGGACAAAATGACACATCCTCTGAAGGAGGCAACTTTTCTAATATAGCAAAAGAGGGAGTATAATGTGAGTAGCTTATGCTGTGGTATAATTACAGTCACTTGGACTCAGTCTCTGGTTCACACCAGGGCCCTGGTACCCTCAGTAACCTTATTGTACCCAGGACACACCAAATAATTCACGCCAAGAAGACATTCAGACACAACTGACAGGATAGATCACTTCAATGTTTCCTTCAGGCTGCATGAGCCTTGGATCCAACAGTATTCCAGCAGAAGTCATGACCTTAAACTCTGATTCACAGACTACAGTCCAAGTCTTCCCATTGAATATGAAGAAGTCTAGAGACACAGCTGATGCATCTGAGTTGAAGACTGATTATCTGTGAGAAAATCTGATTATCAGCTAGAAGTGTCTCTAGGTAAAAAGGTGCCTCTAAGAAATCTACTCCATGCTCAGAATATCACAGTGATTCAAAATGTTTAATACTCTGTAACAAACAAATAAAAAAAGACAAAAAAACCCTGTCAGCTGAGTGCATATCTATATGACCATGTTAAACGTGGGTTTGAGTTTATAATTGAGACCATGGTTTCTGGTATTCTATGCTCTGTATGAGCAGACAGCCTTTTCAGATTTTGCAGTTAATGAATCACCTAGCTTTCCAGGGAGGAAACCTTAAGACACTTGCTGGAAGAACTTGTTCTGTGGATACTGTTGCCATGGATACAACTGATCCAAACAAGACATTTTGAGGACTTGAGTACAATTTTAAGGAGAGGTGTCAGGAACAGCTTCAGGTTAACCACACTGGGAAGCTATCACCAGAAATGTAAGGTGCTGGCTGTATTCCAGGTATTAGCAGAAAATCTGCTATGAGAAAATAGCTAACTGATACAATATGAATATACAATTCAGTATGAACCATGGCATGCAAAAGGAGCCAAACAAAAAAAAATTCAGTAGTTCTTCAGTTTTACATTTCAAATCAAGAGCCACAGAGATAGTTAGGTATATAAGGATGGATTCCTCCAAAACTACTTAAAAATTAGACATCTAAGTCTAATGTCTAATTAGACATCTAAGCAAACTACCCTAGGATCCTTTACTCTTCAAAGACATGGATTACCACCCCCAGAGAATATTTATTCTATTTATCTTTAACATATGCCTTTAACATATAGATATGAATCCTTCTCCAAAGGTGCCTATTTCTCTCAGAGATTTTAAAGATAGCCTCTAATGCCTAGATCAGACTTGTGTGTTAGTTGTGGTTTAACCCCAGCAGGCAGCTAAGCCCCAAACTGCTGCTCGCTCACTCCCCCTCAGTGGGATGGGGGAGAGAATTAGAAGGATAAAAGTTATAAAACTCGTGGGTTGGGATAAAGACAGTTTAATAGGTAAAGCAAACACAGTGCGCACAAGCAGAGCAAAATAAGGAATCCATTCACTACTTCTGATCGGCAGGCAAATGTTTACCCATCTCCAGGAAAGCATAGCTTCATCATGTGAAATGGTTACTTGGGAAGACAAATGCCATAACTCTGAGTGTCCCCCTTTCCTTCTTTCCCCTAGCTTTTATTGCTGAGCAAGAATGGGATGGTAAGGTATGGGATCCCCCGAAGGGAGAGGGGGATAATATTAGGCTTGCCCGAGGGAAGCTGAGGGATGACGTGCCACAGTTAGAGGGAGAGGGTGCCAGCGACGGCACTCAGCCTGTGTCTCTGAGATGTGCGGGGTACCCTGGGGCACAGCTGAAGTCGAACAGAGTGAGCTAGGGGATACTGAGGCAATAGGAGCCAAGAGGGAAATGCCAGTGAAACCCCTCAAAGCACATAAGGGCTGTTCCTCTATGAAGGAAACAAGGACGATAGCCCAGCTGAAGTGCCTCTACACCAATGCACGCAGCATGAGCAACAAGAAGGAGGAGTTGGAAGCCATTGTACATCAGGAAAACTATGATATGGTTGCCATCACGGAAACATGGTGGGATGTATCACACAACTGGAGTGTGGCGATGGATGGCTATAAACCCTTCAGGAGGGATAGGCGAGGCAGGAGAGGTGGTAGCGTAGCCCTATACATTAGGGAGTGTCTGGATAGCTTAGAGCTCGATGATGGTGACGATAGGGTGGAGTGTCTATGGGTAAGAATCAGGGGGAAGGCCAACAAGGCAGATATTGTGATGGGAGTCTGGTAACAGACCACCCAACCAGGATGAGGAGACTGACGAACTATTCTATAAGCAGCTGGGAGAAGCATCACGATCGCGAGCCCTTGTTCTTGTGGGGGAATTCAACCTACCAGATGTCTGCTGGAAATACAATACAGCAGAGAGGAAACAGTCTAGGAGGTTCCTGGAGCATGTGGCAGATAACTTCCTGACACAGCTGGTGAGTGAGCCAACTAGGGAAGGTGCCCCGCTGGACCTCTTGTTCACGAACAGAGAAGGACTTGTGAACCATGTGATGGTTGGAGGCCGTCTTGGGCATAGTGATCATGGAATTATAGGTTTTTTGATTCTTGGAGAAGTGAGGAGGGGGGTCAGCAGAACTGCCACCTTAGACTTCTGGAGGGCAGTCTTCGGCCTGTTTAGGAGACTGGTCGACAGAGTCCCCTGGGAGGCAGCCCTAAAGGGCAAAGGAGTCCAGGAAGGCTGGACATTCTTTAAAGAGGAAGTCCTAAAGGCACAAGAGCAGGCTGTCCCCAGGTGCCGAAAGACGAGCTGGCAGGGAAGACCAGCCTGGCTGAATAGAGAGCTCTAGCTCAAACTCAGGAAAAAGAGGAGAGTCTATGACCTCTGGAAGAAGGGGCAGGCAACTCAGGAGGACTACAAAGGAGTAGCAAGGCTGTGCAGGGAGAAAATTAGAAGGGCCAAAGCTGAGCTAGAGCTCAATCTGGCTGCTGCTGTAAAAGACAACAAAAAACACTTCTTCAAATGCATTAGCAGCAAAAGGAGAGCTAAGGAGAATGTCCAGCCCCTAGTAGACGGGGGAGGGAACACAGTGACCAAGGATGAGGAAAAGGCTGAGGTACTTAATGCCTTCTTTGCCTCAGTCTTTAATAGCAGGGCCAATTGTTCTCTGGGTACCCAACCACTCAAGTCGAAAGATAGGGATGGGGACCAGAATAGAGCCCCCATAATCCAGGGGGAAATGGTTAGTGACCTGCTGCACCACTTAGACACTCACAAGTCTATGAGGCCTGATGAGATCCACCCGAGAGTACTGAAGGAACTGGCAGAAGTGCTCACCAAGCCCCTTTCCATCATTTACCAGCAGTCCTGGCTAACTGGGGAGGTCCCAGCTGACTGGAGATTAGTGAATGTGACTCCCATCTTCAAGAAGGGCCAGAAGGAGGACCCGGGGAACTACAGGCCTGTCAGCCTGACCTCGGTACCGGGGAAGCTGATGGAGCAGATCATCCTGAGTGCTATCACATGGCATGTAGAGAATAACCAAGGGATCAAGCCCAGCCAACACGGGTTCAGGAAAGGCAGGTCCTACTTGAGCAACCTGATCTCCTTCTACGACCAGGTGACGTGCCTAGTGGATGAGGGAAAGGCTGTGGATGTTGTCTATCTAGACTTCAGTAAAGCTTTTGACACTGTCTCCCACAGCATTCTCCTGGAGAAACTGGCTGCTCATGGCTTGGACGGGTGTACTCTTTGCTGGGTAAAGAACTGGCTGGATGGCCGGGCCCAAAGAGTGGTGGTGAATGGAGTTTACTCCAGTTGGCGGCCAGTCACAAGTGGTGTTCCCCAGGGCTCTGTGTTGGGGCCAGTTCTGTTTAATATCTTTATGAATTATCTGGATGAAGGGATCGACTGCATCCTCAGTGAGTTTGCAGATGACACCAAGTTGTGTGGGAGTGTTGATCTGCTTGAGGGGAGGAAGGCTCTGCAGAGGGACCTGGACAGGCTGGATCGATGGGCCCAGGTCAATTGTATGGGTTTCAACAAGGCTAAGTGCAAGGTCATGCACTTGGGCCACAGCAACCCCATGCAACGCTACAGGCTTGGGGAAGAGTGGCTGCAAACCTGCCCAGTAGAAAAGGACCTGGGGGTGCTGGTTGACAGCACCTAAATATGAGCCAGCAGTGTGCCCAGGTGGCCAAGAAAGCCAATGGCATCCTGGGTTGTATCAAAAATAGTGTGGCCAGCAGGACTAGGGAAGTGATCGTGCCCCTGTACTCGGCACTGGTGAGGCCACACCTCGAATACTGTGTTCAGTTTTGGGCTCCTCACTACAAGAGAGACATTGAGGTGGTGGAGCGTGTCCAGAGAAGGGCAACGAAGGTGGTGAAGGGTCTGGAGCAGAAGTCTTATGAGGAGTGGCTGAGGGAACTAGGGTTGTGTAGCCTGGAGAAAAGGAGGCTGAGGGGAGACCTTATTGCTCTCTACAGCTTCCTGAAAGGAGGCTGTAGAGAGGTGGGGGTCGGTCTCTTCTCCCAGGTAACAAGTGATAGGATGAGAGGAAATGGCCTCAAGTTGCGCCAGGGGAGGTTTAGACTGGATAGTAGGAAATTTTACTTTACTGAAAGGGCTATCAAGCATTGGAACAGGCTGCCCAGGGAAGTGGTTGAGTCGCCATCCCTGGAGGTATTTAAAGGACGTTTGGATGAGGTGCTTAGGGACATGGTATAGTGGTGGTCTTGGTAGTGTTAGGTTTACGGTTGGGCTCAATGATCTTAAAGGTCTTTTCCAACCTATACGATTCTGTGATTCTGGGATATCCCTTTGGTCAACTGGGATCAGCTATCCCAGCTGTATCACCTCCCAATTTCTTGTGCACCTCCAGCCTACTCACTGCAGGGGCAGTGTGAGAAGCAGAAAAGGCCTTGACGCTGTGCAAGCACTGTCCAGCAACAACTAAAACATCTTTGTATTATCAACACTGTTTTCAGCGCGAATCCAAAACACAGCCCCATACAAGGTTCTATGAAGAAATTTAGCTCTATCCCAGACAAAATCTGTACAGTGTGAAGCCCACTTTTCTTATACTGTATATTAAAGATTAGCATTTATACACCAATGATCACCTAACCTATTTCTCCCTTTATTTCAGCTTTTCATATATAAAGTGAAAACCATAGCATTTCAGTACTCCTTAGTGAGCTTTCCACTGAAATATTAAATTTTGCAAGGTGTGTAGCTCCTCTGATACCATGATTTGGATACACACATTGATGGGTTTTAAAGCATTGATCTGAAGGCGATTGCTTTGAAATTATGTCAAGAAAATCTTTCAGATATACTGTGAAGAGGATTATCATCCTAGTATGGGGAAGTAGTTTGTCTTCCCAAGTAACCATTACGCATGATGGAGCCCTGCTTTCCTGGAGATGGCTGAACACCTGCCTGCCCATGGGAAGTAGGGAATGAATTCCTTGCTTTGCTTTGCTTGCATGCGTGGCTTTTGCTTTCCCTATTAAACTGTCTTTATCTCAACCCACGAGTTTTCTCACTTTTACTCTTCTGATTCTATCCCCCATCCCACTGGGGGCAGGGAGTGAGCGAGTGGCTGTGTGGTGCTCAGTTGCTGGCTGGGGTTAAACCACGACAGAATGCAAGTTCTCTCTTGCATCTAAAAGTTTATTTCTGGACGCTTTCCTAATGAATACTTTTGTAGATTCAAGGTTAAGTGCCTTTAGAGTATTGTCAATAAATCACCTCCCACAAGTAATGTAAATAAGACTGGGAGTCCAATCTTAGCTCTTGAGAAACTTACCATCTCTCTTAATCTCATCGTCTGCCTCTGAAAGATGGTGAGAATGTATGCAAAAGTAAAATAGTGTGGTTGTAGAAGGTATTGATCTATTGTGAGTCACAAAATTTGGGAAGCTTTTATATCAAGAAGAGAAACAACTATTTCATGCAGATTTATTTAAAATCACCCTTCAAAACAAAGTGAATTTAATATAGTCTACTGTAACTAAATGTGATGCTCCTGTGCCAAAAAGAATGCAAGTTTGCTTGTTGAAAAATAATGGCATGTCCTAGGGTGTCTGAGATACCCACATAGGAGTTGTGAGATTTTTTTTTTCTTCCTGGAGTGGTTGCTGGAATCCAGGCCAGTTTTCCCTTAGAGGCTGGACCCTCAGTTTCAGCCATCTGAATCACATGTCTAAGTTTTAGGAGGCGAGTACTCTCTCCCTGACAGTGAGAGAAGAGAGCACATTTAGTGAAAACTTGGTTTTGTTTAGGGAAGGGAAGCACACTGTTTGGGAAAAAGGCACTGGTATCTCTTCTGTTTTGGTGTTCTGGAAGGAAGGAGATTCTAATAGTTAATAGGATTTTGATTAGAACCACAGTATTTTGCTTATTGGAAAGAAATCTAAAAGGGCCAGGAAGAGTTCTATGTAAGAAACAGTGAAAAAAGTAGGGATAAAAGAAACACAGAGGCAGCATTACAGCTTATCTTTATTGTTTGAGTTTTCTTCTTGGTTTCTCTTCTTTTGCAAGGAAAGACAAAGGGCACAAGGGAAAAATAGCTCATTTCAGGTTCAGATGTCTGCTGTGAAGATCTAAGACTCTAGAAGCTGAATCCCTAGTGTTTTTATGCACAGCTATTAAAGTATATATGAGCAACATGCTAAGGAGAATGCCCTCATAACCAGAGAGATGAAAGGCCAGTGATCTATTGATTGCCAAGAGACTATTGAAAAATCATTTGAGTAGAAAAAGTGCTCAACGTTTTTTGCAATGTGTTCAAGAAATCTGAATTCCAAAAAACATGCCTGGCTTTAATCATGATATTAGAAGGTATGTGTATTGTGGTTTGTGAAGTCTGAGCTTTGCTTTGCTAAGTTTAGTGATAGAACTGGATTAAAAATGGTTGTGTCTTTATTTTGATTCCATAGTTCTAAGAGTAAACAGGGCTTATGAATGCGGTCAGTTCTTCTGGAAAATAAGTCCATTAACAAGAAGCCAGTATTTAATGGGTCTACATTAGTCATCCTAGACTTTCTGTTTGATCAACAGAGACAGACATTTCCAGAGACTTCTTCAGATCTCAGGTGAATCAAAAATCTTCCTAAAGTTCCCCTCTCACTGGCTATAAAAGCATCTCCAGCAGTTTCATTCTTAGCTTAGGTTTCTGTTAGCTCATTTAAAAAAACCATTTACTTAAAGCAGTAGTAATTGTTATTTCAACAAAATTATTTTTAATAAGATAGAGGATATTTTTCCATTGAAAAGATGTTTTATTATTATGAAAATTTTTCATAAGTTTGTATCTGTTACATTTAAATCATTGATGGTTACACATAAAACCAGAATAAAAGTAAAGATTTAAAAATAAGGACAATTAGGTCACACAAGACTTCACATCCATGAAATGGTTGACCATACTGACATACAATTTTGCAATTTTCCTTTATGTTGTTATCGATAAAGGTATCTCTTTTTTCTTCTCTTTTTCTTGCTAGCTTGATTCCTTTTCTAATGAAGATAGATACCTCTAAGGGACTGTTTTTTCCCCCATGTTTTAAACAGGTATGTTAGGACTAGAAGAATCACACTGTGGATGCTGCTATTTCTCTCTTTTGACAATAAAGGAAGCTTTGAAAATGGAAGATGCTATAGACAACAGGCTTAGACTTGATGCTCAACCTTGACTGTCTAAACTTAGGTTGTCTGTACACAAAAATCCCAAAGGAAACTAGCCAAAATATTTGATGAGTAAGGTTATGCAGAGTAGTTCTTTCTCCAAAGTTATTTCCTTTTCTAAGATACATGAACAAAAAAAGAACAAAGAAGAAGTAAATAGGGCTTCTGAGGGTACCCAGAGCTGAGGGTACATTTCAAGGATTACAAAGAGATGGCTGAAGTAATGTATTAAAAATGAATTCAGTGTTTTAAAAAGATTAGGTACATGAGCGTTATGAAAATGTATCTAATGGAAATGACAACAGTAACTGGATGGGGATTCATATCACTCAGCTTTATGCATCTATATACATCTTTATACATACAGAATAGATAGTTATGACTGGACTTCCCTTTAGGTCAATGGAGAGAAACAGAAAATCCTACAACATGATTCACACCTTCTATGGTAAATATTCTAAAGTGTGAGTGTTTATTTCTATCCACAGAATTTAAAGGTAATCTAAATTATTAGTTCTAATATAAGCATCAATCCAGTGTATATATCCAAGCCTGAGGAAAACAAAATGACTACACATAATTGAAAAGGAGTCGCTTGAAATATTCTGTTAATTAATATTATTTTGAACGTCCTCTGTGAAGTAAACATTTTAATAGAGCAAATTTATTTAGGAAATTTCAACATTTGAGGGTTTTGTTCCAAGTACTTTTAACAAAGAAAAAAACTCAGTTTCTCACGTAAAGAAGTGTTTTCTTTTTTCTTAATAATAGGCTTCTTTTTTACAGTTACCCACACTGTTTTTCATGCATTTCTTGGCTCATATATTTTTTAAATTGTTTTGCATTAAATGAAGAGGCATATTCATCTGTCCTTTTGTTGAGGGAGGGCGGTGTTTTGTGGGTTAGCTGCAATCTTAGGGTGAGATTTTCCTGCCCAGTTACATCTGAAATAGTTGTTTAGACTAACTCTAGAATGAAATGCTAGAATGCCTGTTTCTTGATTGATTGTAAAGTAGACCTTTAAACTAGGTTGGATGAGCTGCATGCAGAGTATTTCTTTACACTGAAGAGAGTATAACAGGGTAATTGGTTCATCTGTAAATGAATATATTAGAAAAATCTTCAGATATGATAGATGCATCCATTTGCCACTGTTTTCCATCTGTCTCTCTATTTTTCATATTTCTTATGTCTCGTATATCTTATTGTTTATCTTATTCTCCTAATTGCTTCTCCAGGCAAAGTGTCTGAAGTCTGCTGGATCCTAATTTCTTATCTGAACATCATCTGAAAGGAAACATGGAAAACGACACCAAGGTAACTGAGTTCATTTTGGTTGGGTTCAAATCTCATCCAGGATTGCAACTCCTTCTCTCTGTTCTCTTCTCAACAATGTATATTGTCACTGTGGTAGGAAATACCTGCATGATCCTCATCATCAGAATGGACTCCAAGCTGCACACTCCCATGTACTTTTTCCTAGAGAACTTGTCCATCTTGGACATCTGCTATTCCTCTGTCATCACTCCCAAAGCAGCACTGACACTCTCACTGGGCAGAAGAACCATTTCCTACAATGGCTGTGCATCTCAAATGTTCTTCTTCTCTCTCTTTGGAACTACAGAAGCCTTCTTCCTTGCTGTGATGGCTTATGATCGCTTCACTGCCATCTGCAATCCACTGCTGTACAAAATTGTTATGAATAAAAGACTTTGTGTTTTCATGGTGGTGGGCTCTTATCTGTCAGGCTGCATCAATTCCACCATCCAGACAGGCTTTACATTCAGTTTGTCCTTTTGTGGGCCCAAGGAAATAAACCACTTCTTCTGTGATGTTCCTGCAGTGATGCATGCCTCCTGCTCAGACACACTTGTCAATGAAAAAGTAATGCTGGCTCTATGTGGATCAATTATTGTGAGCACTGCCTTGGTGGTTTTTATCTCCTATGGTTATATAATCATCACTATTGTCCAAATGCCGTCAGCTGAGAGCAGGCGCAAGGCCTTCTCCACTTGCTCTTCTCACATGCTGGCTGTTAGCTTGTTCTTTGGGACTGTTTTCTTCACGTATGCTCAGCCTGGGGCCACATCTTCACCTGACAAAAGCAACACCATCTCTATCCTCTATACTATTGTTATTCCCATGCTAAACCCTTTCATCTACACCCTTCGAAACAAGGAGGTAAAAGGGTCTCTGAAAAAACAGTTAAAAAGGAAAAGGTTTTTTTAGTACCTTTACTAAGGATGATAATCACCACAGTGTCCAATTCGCTACAGACAGATGTTTAGAATGTAAAGCAAGGGACATCAAGGGACATCAGGGCTTGCTTTCAAGAGTCTTTTGTGATTATAGATGGTCAGTGTCATGGACGAAAGCAGGAGGTATAAAAAGAAATCTAGGAGAATTAGATCAGATGAAGGTGTGGATTCATTTAACCAGATTTAGACATTTACAATCCATCTGAGCTGTAATATAGAGTCCTTTTATAACCATTCAGAAGGCACAAACATTTTAAAGCCATAATTAATCCAATTGTGTAATAGACATCTAAAATAGGACATAAAACTAGGACTCTGGCAGTGCCTTATTTCTATGCATTGGAACACAGCCAGTTCAGGCGGAGACATTCTCACTGTAAACACCCAAAGATAAATTAGGCCAATCAAGAGTGAACTGAATGATTTATTTGTCCTGGACTCCTCATTTTTTAAACTATTTTTTTTTTCATTTTTGCTTTTAATCACTTCTCTTAGAAATGAGTGGGACCAATGAAACTTGGGTTCCAACCATCAACCATTGATGGGTGACTGAAATCTCATGTCTGAAGTGCTCTCTAACAACATCAACAACAAAAGTAAAATATAGCCAAATTCTGTTTCCACGTGTTTGTGTGCATGCTTGCATGAGTGTTTGTAACAGGACGGGAGCTATTTCTCTGTGGTAGATAAGCTTGTAACAACACAACCTGACATAGTATGAAGATAATATGTTTAAGTTCAACTTTACAGCTGCTTGGAGTGGTTCAAAATTCTGGTAAAAAATGCACATTTCGAAAAATACCAACTTGAAACTTTTGCATCAAGTGTCTGAAGCATGACCTCTTGAGTTATCATGTAAGCACTATCCCGCCAGAAGACTGCTCAGTTCTCATTATGTTACAACAAAAGGTAAATGCCAGGGCTGAATAAGAAATCAGAAATTACCTTTCAGAGAAAGTAATTCTTTAAATTAATTATTTGTTCACTTCCTACTCAAAAGAAATAATATCACTTTAAAATAAATGAATCATTATCCACAGTTACCTCTTTCTCTCTTTTGATATAAAAGGAATCTATGCTTAAATGCAGATGCCTATATTCCCATGCAAGCAGAATCATCCTAAATTGATGGAGAAAATAATTCTGTGCAGACCATGTACCATAGGTATTTCTATGAGCATTTTCTACTGGCCACTATTGTAATTTCAGTGCCCACTTGTCATCCAAAGGATCTAAACTAGTAGAAAACATCTGTAAACTGTGTATTTAAAGACATTGGGATGGAATGCAGCTCCACTTTCAGATATCTATGTTCAGGTACAACGGAGATCTCTGCACCTGAATGTTAATATTTTCTAGCAAGCTATTTGGCTCACCCTGCTATAGACAAGTCTCAGGCAGGGGTTCTTTCTAGTTACCACTACATTTGGTAGTTAAATAACATTAAGTGCTATGCACATTTTATGCCATTTGACTTAGACAATTTTGAGGTTGTTTAATTTAATAATACAGATAGTGATTGTACACACAAATCCTAAATACTACTTCAGTCAAAATTATGAGGTTGGTATTTTCAGAAATCTCATTTTTGGCAGATCCTCAGCCAAATACTAAGCTGTTGGTCTAAACCAAACAGTGGTTAACAGTATCTAATCCATTTCAAGTCACAGTGCTGTGAAGGAGAAGGATGCTGATGAGTATGTAAGATCTTAGCTGGGACATATATATTCAAATGTCAGAAGAAAAGGGCAGTTAAAACTTCTGAAGGGGCTTTGGTGCAGCTAAATGATGGAGTTTAACCTGCTGCATATTACAATTATATGAACCAGGGAGACTTCTCTAAAAAAAGGAGTCATGTATCAAAGAAACTTCACAGATTCTTCCACTAGGACTCAAAAGGTCTTCACCTTTTGATCTATCAGAAGTCTGCTTGGCAAAGGCAGGTTCCTCCTATGTGGTCATGAAACAGCTGCTCTATCTCTAGTTATCTAAATGATATATGAATTTAACCTCACCATTAGGACTCTTTTCACAGTGAAAGGAGAGAGACAGTTTCTCGTAAGAGTGAGTCACTTCCATCCTCAAATGTATCTGGAAACAGTTGCTAGACTCTAGAGGACTTTTTTTTTCCTCAAATCTGAAGATATAAACCTTATAATGCTGACTAGAACTTTCTTTCAAGACACTGTCATAGTCCCTATGTAGAACTTTCATTAAAGAATTAAAACTCAGATATTACTCTAGAGTTTGCGAAGGCCAGGAAGGGTAGGCACAGGATTCATCTTGTCTTTAGATAACAGTCCAGCGCAAATGCATCATAGTGGTGCTTTGTCATGAAGTAACAGAGATATGGAAGTTAGGGAATAAAAGAATAAAACCACATCAAAGCTCCAAGTTCAGTCAAAAGAGTGAAGGGAGACTTCAGCCTCTTTACAGTCAAGGACTTATTAAAAATGCTTAAAGTAGAAATGTATGATTCACTTTCTTTTTTCTCTTTTTTCAATATACCAAAAAGTTATGTACCTTCCCTAATGTAACTGTACAGCTTTCACTAATAGTTAAAGGAAAGACATATGCATGGCCAGTAACACATATGTAGCACACAATTTAAACAGTCAGCTTTTCTGATGGGTTGAATTCTCCTGTGAAGGTACTCTTAGAATCATAGAATAGCCCAAGTTGGAAGGCACCTTGAAAGATCTGGTCCAACCTTTCATGGGAAAGGGAGCCTAGATGAGATTATGTAGCACCCTGTCCAATTGCATCTTGAAAACTTCCAGCAATGGAGACTCTACCACATCCCCTCTCTGGAGGTTGTTCCAGAGAATGATTGTTCTTACTGTAAAAAATTTCTTTCTTATGTCAAGACAAAACCTCTCCCAGTGCAACTTGTGCCCATTGCCGCTTTTCTTCTCCATGTGACTCCTGAAGAGAGAACCTCCATCCTCTTTGTCGCCTCTTAAATACTGTGATGAGGTCCTCCCTGAGCCTTCTCTTCTCCAGGGAGAAAAGATGTAACTCCTTGAGTCTTTCTGCAGGGGCAGGTTCTCAACCCCTCTGATCATTGCCCTTTTCATTGCCTATTAAAAGAAGCTCAGTTATGAATGTAGACTAGAAAACTAACATTTAAAAACATGGAGAGTAAGTAGGTATAAAATTAAGACAAGTGAATTAAGAAAAAGAAATGTAGTTATCTACATGCTATAGAAACACCAAGAATGCCATTTCAAATAATAGACATCCAATATATCTCAATGAAGTAAAGGTAAATATTCAGCTCACCTTGAAGGAAAAGCTTATAGGCTGGTAAATTTCTCCCAGAATTTCACTGATCATATGGACGAGATCTGAAACATTAGGTGCTTAGAACAGATTCCACTGTCCTGGTTTCATCTGGGATAGAGTTAATTATCTTCCTAGTAGCTGGTATAGTGCTGTGTTTTGGATTTTAGTATGAGAATAATATTGATAACACACTGATGTTTTGGCTGTTGCTACGTGGTGTTTACACTGGTCAAGGACTTTTCAGATTCCCATGCTCTGCTGGGCGCATGAGAAACTGGGAGGGGGCACAGCCAGGATAGTTGATGCAAACTGGCCAAAGGGCTATTCCATACCATACGACGTCATGCTCAGTATATAAACTGGGAGGAGTTGGCCTGGGGGTAGTGGTCGCTGCTCAGGAACTGGCTGGGCATTGGTTGGCAGGTGGTGAGTGGTTGTGTCACAGTTTTTTTTTTCCCTTGGGTTTTGTTCCTCTCTCACTGTCTTGTTGTTTTACTTCTCATTACAATTTTTTTGTTATTGTTGTTCCAATTATTAAACTGTTCTTATCTCAACCCACGAGTTTTCTTACTTTTGCTCTTCCGATTCTCTCCTCCATCCCACTCGGGGGGAGGGGAGGGTGAGTGAATGGCTCTGTGGTGCTTGGTTGCCGATGGGGGCTAAACCACAACAGTCCTTTTTGGTGCCCAATGTGGGGCTCGAAGGGTTTGACATAATAACAGATTAACCAGAGCGTATTAAGGAATTTATATCTGTTAACAGTTGCGGGTCACATTATCGATTCATCTGTTGTCGATATTGGTTTATCCGATCTACACCATGCTCATTTTTTTGCTGTACATGTTAAAGATCTGTGTTGGTTTTTGCAGTTTGCTGTGCTCTGCTTTAATTGGTGATGTTTTGCCTGTGAGATTTGTTATTAAAACAGTGACCTTGGGTTTATTTTGGTATCTAAGTGCTGTACTGAAAACATTACTGTATGTCGGGTACCACCTTATGGAGACAATTAGCAATTATACTTCTTCCTCTGAGAGGTTTTTTATGGAGGAAATACAGAATGGCACCTTTGCTACCTTCTTCGACAATGCTTCCTCCTTCGTTACAACAACTTTTCAGTATCTTGAACATCCTTGGGTAGTTAAGATACATCTATTGGTATTACTTGGGAATACTGTTCCGGTTTTGTCTAAGGTTAGTAAGCAATTTAAGAATATCATCCAGAGATCTGCCCCAAGGCTGAATAGTTATGAGTGGCAGGGTGTGAGGGACAGCATGGGCAAATGCCTAGGACGGTGGGCGCCTCCAGTGTTTTGGAACTTCACTCCTGAACAAGTGCAAAATCCTGAAAACTTAGTAGAATATTTGGAAAAAGTATGTTGTCACCCTGGCAATTCTAAGGAGATACAAATCACTGCAATGTGCTGGGGCCTGGCCCGTGCCCTGCTCAACACTATTCAGAACCCTCAAGGATCTGGTGACAAAACAACAGACACCACGGCTACTCCAGCCCCCCCTGCGACAGGCACTGTGGCTGCTCCAGCCCCCCCTGCGATAGGCACTGTGGCTGCTCCAGCCCCTGCTGTGACAGGCACTGCGGCTGCTCCAGCCCCTGCTGCGACAGGCACTGTGGTCACTCCAGCCCCCTCTGCGACAGGCACTGATGTCACTCCAGCCCCCCTGTGACAGATAATGCAGTTCAACCAGGTGTCCTGGTTTCGGCTGGGATAGAGTTAATTTTCTTTCTAGTAGCTGGTATAGTGCTGTGCTTTGGATTTTAGTATAAGAATAATATTGATAACACGCTGATGTTTTGGCTGTCGCTAAGCGGTGTTTACATTGGTCAAGGATTCTTCCCCCCCTTCAGCTCCCCATGCTCTGCCAGGTGCCCAAGAAATGGGAGGGGGCACAGCCAGGATAGTTGATCCAAACTGACCAAAGGGCTATTCCATACCATATGATGTTATGCCCAGTATATAAACTGGGGGGAGTTGGCCAGGGGGTAGCGATCATTGCTCGGGGACTGGCTGGGTGTCGGTCGGCGGGTGGTGAGCAGTTGTAATTTTTTTTTTTTATATACATTTTCTTTTTTTTTCCCCTCCCTTGGGTTTTGTTCCTCTCTCTCTCTCATTGTTTTTTTCCCTCTCATTATAATTCATTATTATTATTACTATTATTTTGTTCCAATTATTAAACTGTTCTTATCTCAACCCACGAGTTTTCTTACTTTTGCTCTTTCGATTCTCTCCCCCATCCCATCGGGGGGGGGGAGTGAGTGAGCGGCTGCGTGGTGCTTGCCTGCCGGCTGGGGCTAAACCACGACACCAGGGAACCAACCCATGTCAGTATCAGTCGCCCCTATACACAAGAGGAAATCCTGGAAGTGAAAGTCAGCTCGTTTAGAAAGGGAAGATGAAAGAGCAGGGCCATCACAAGGAGAGGAAGAGGAAGAACTTGTGGATGAGATGATAGAAACTACCCAATCCGTATCGCTGAGTGAGCTGCAAGATATGCGAAAAGATTTCAGCCGTCGTCCAGGCGAGCACGTTGTCACCTGGCTGCTCCAATGCTGGGATAGTGTGGCCAGTAGCCTGGAATTAGAGGGTAAGGATGCCAAAGAGCTGGGATCCCTTTCTAGGGAAGGGGGCATTGACAAAGAGATTGGAAAAGGGGCACGAGCCTGTAGCCTCTGGAGGCGACTCCTGTCAGCTATGAAGGAAAGATATCCCTTCAAGGAAGATGTTGTATATTGCCCCGCCAAATGGACCACCATGGAGAAAGGTATCCAGTAGCTGAGGGAATTAGCCATGTTGGAGGTGATTTGCGGTGACCTGGGTGACGAGCGGTTACCCAAAGATCCAGGTGAGGTCCAGTGCACACAACCCATGTGGCAGAAATTGGTACGGAAATGCACCATCGTCGTGTGCCAACTCATTGGCAATACTGACCTGGAAAGACGGGGAGGGTCCAACAGTGGATGAAGCGGCTACTCAGCTCTAGGAATATGAATATCTCCTCCTCCCTTGTCTCGGCTGTGGAGAAACTGTCCCGGAAGGACCAGCGACTCAAAGAAGATAGGTCCTACTCCCCACCTGTCCAGACCAGTATCTCAGCTATTAAGAGTCAGTGTTCCTCTGCTCAAGAGAGAGGATATAGGGGGTACACACTACGGGGCACCCTCTGGTTTTACCTGCCTGACCATGGAGAGGACATGAGGAAGTGGGATGGAAAACCCACCTCGACCCTAGAGGCGCGGGTACGTGAGTTGCAAGGAAAAACAATCACACAAAGGGTTTCTTCCAGGAACACTGCTGCTCCGGTTTCCAGTGGACAGTTCCCCAGACAGAGTGAAAGGGCTGATCTTACTCCTGATTTTAATGAAGGAGCTCCTGACTCGTATGTACATGAAGCGGGTAATGAATACTATGACCAGGACTAGGGGGGCCCTGCCTCCAGCCAGGTGGAGGAAAGGGACAACTGGGTTTACTGGACTGTGTGGATTCGATGGCCTGGCACATCAGACCCACAGGAGTATAAGGCTCTAGCAGACACCGGTGCACAGTGTACCCTAATGCCATCAAGCTATAAAGGGGCAGAACCCACCTGTATTTCTGGAGTGACAGGGGGATCCCAACAGCTGACTGTATTGGAGGCCGAAGTGAGCCTAACTGGGAATGAGTGGCAAAAGCACCCCATTGTGACAGGCCCAGAGGCTCGGTGCATCCTTGGCATACACTACCTCAGGAGAGGGTATTTCAAGGACCCAAAAGGGTACCGGTGGGCTTTTGGTATAGCTGCCTTGGAGACGGAGGAAATTAAACAGCTGCCTACCTTACCCCATCTCTCGAAGGACCCTTCTGTTGTGGGGTTGCTGAGGGTTGAAGAACAACAGGTGCCAATTGCTACCACAACGGTGCACCGGAGGCAATATTGTACCAACCAAGACTCCCTGATTCCCATCCATAAACCGATTCGTCGACTGGAGAGCCAAGGAGATATCAGTAAGACTCGTTCACCTTTTAACACTCCTACATGGCCAGTGCAAAAGTCTAATGGAGAGTGGAGACTAACAGTAGACTATCGTGGCCTGAATGAAATCACGCCGCCGCTGAGTGCTGCTGTGCCGGACATGCTGGAACTTCGATACGAACTGGAGTCAAAAGCAGCCAAATGGTATGCTACAATTGATATGGCTAATGCGCCTTTCTCAATCCCTTTGGCAGCAGAGTGCAGGCCGCAGTTTGCTTTCACTTGAAGGGGCGTTCAGTACACTTGGGATCGATTGCCCCAGGGGTGGAAACACAGCCCTGTCATTTGCCATGGACTGATCCAGACAGCACTGGAACGGGGTGAAGCTCCAGAACATCTGCAATACATTGATGACATTATCGTGTGGGGCAACACAGCAGAAGAAGTTTTTGCGAAAGGGGAGAACATAGTCCAAATCCTTCTGAAGGCCCGTTTTGCCATAAAACAAAGTGAGGTCAAGGGACCTGCACAGGAGATCCAGTTTTTAGGAATAAAATGGCAAGATGGACATCGTCAGATCCCAAAGGATGTGATTAACAAAATAACAGCCAGAAAATGAGAAGCAATATGCCCTGCTCGCTGGTGGGTCCTGTCGTATTATAGGAAAACATCGGAGATGGAAAGCTGCTCTATGGAGTCCTATACGACAAGTTGTAGAAACTGCTGAAGGAGACGGTGAAACGAGCCAATTTGCAGAAGTAAAGGCCATCCAGCTAGCTTTAGACATTGCTGACCAAGAAAAGTGGCCAGTGCTCTATCTTTCTACTGACTCATGGATGGTGGCAAATGCCTTCTGGGGGTAGTTGAAGCAACGGAAGCAGAACAATTGGCAGCGCAGAGGCAAACCCATCTGGGCTGCAGCATTGTGGCAAAATATTGCTGCCCGAGTAGAGAACCTGGTTGTAAAAGTACATCACATAGATGATCACGTACCCAAGAGTCGGGCCACTGAGGAACATCAGAACAACCAGCAGGTGGATCAGGCTGCTAAGATTGAAGTGGCTCAGGTGGATCTGGACTGGCAACATAAGGGTGAATTATTTATAGCTCGCTGGGCCCATGACACTTCACACTATCAAGGAAGAGATGCAACATATAGATGGGCTTGTGATCGAGGTGTGGACTTGACCATGGACACTATTGCACAGGTTATCCATGAATGTGAAACATGCGCTGCAATTAAACAAGCCAAGCGGTTAAAGCCTCTGTGGTATGGAGGGCGATGGCTGAAATATAAATATGGGGAGGCCTGGCAGATGGATTATATCACACGCCCACAAACCCGCCAAGGCAAGCGCCGTGTGCTTACAATGGTGGAAGCAACCACCAGATGGCTGGAAACATATCCTGTAACTCATGCCACTGCCTGGAACACTATCCTGGGCCTTGAAAAGCAAGTCTTATGGTGACATGGCACCCCAGAAAGAACTGAGTCAGACAACGGGACTCATTTTCGAAACAACCTCATAGACACCTGGGCCAAAGAGCATGGCATTGAGCGGGTATATCACATCCCCTATCATGCACCAGCCTCCAGGAAAATCGAACAATACAATGGACTGTTAAAGACTACACTGAGAGCAATGGGTGGTGGGACATTCAAACATTGGGATACACATTTAGCAAAGGCCACCTGGTTAGTTAACGCTAGGGGATCTGTCAATTGAGCTGGCCCTCCCCCATCAAAACTTTTACGCACTGTCAAAGGAGATTAAGTCCCTGTAGTGCACATACAAAACATGCTGGGGAAGACAGTCTGGGTTACTCCTGCCTCGGGCAAAGGCAAGCCCATTCGTGGGATTGCTTTTGCTCAAGGACCTGGGTGCACTTGGTGGGTAATGCGAGAGGATGGGGAAGTGCGCTGTGTACCTCAAGGGGATTTGATTTTGGGTGAGAATAGCCAATGAACTAAATGGTATGATGTTAACTGCTACATAATACTGCGTGTCATCACTTTTATGGTTACTATACACCATATCAATGGTATTTCAGTAAGAATCACCCAGGTTAATGAAGAATGAACTTCGATGAAACCAAGCAAAGTGCAGCAGTGATGGAACCAGAACTGGCTTTGACATGCAACAGTCCAACACCACGCACCATCTCTCCTGCCCTGAAAGACCGTTGTGACAGATGGAGTCCAAAGTCATGGACTAAATGAACTCATCGGACATTTTAGAGGGATGGCCCATAGACCAAGGGAATGATATCTGTGTGTATATATATCAAAAGACAGGAAAAGTGGTGGTGATTAATTGAATGTATTGGAAAGGGTAGAACCTGGGCATGACGTAGATGGTATAGAATAAGGGGTGGATACTGTCCTGGTTTCATCTGGGATAGAGTTAATTTTCTTCCTAGTAGCCGGTATAGTGCTGTGTTTTGGATTTTAGTATGAGAATAATATTGATAACACACTGATGTTTTAGTTGTTGCTAAGTAAGGTTTACACTAGTCAAGGACTTTTCAGCTTCCCATGCTCTACCAGGTGCACAAGAAGCTGGGAGGGGGCACAGCCAGGATAGTTGATCCAAGCTGGCCAAAGGGCTATTCCATACCATATGACGTCATGCTCAGTATATAAACTGGGAGGAGTTGGCCTGGAGGTAGTGGTTGCTGCTCGGGGACTGGCTGGGCATTGGTTGGCGGGTGGTGAGCAGTCGTATCACTGGTTTTTTTCCCCCTGGGTTTTGTTCTTCTCTCGCTCTCTTGTTGTTTTCCTTCTCATTACAATTTATTATTTTTGTTGTTGTTGTTGTTGTTCTAATTATTAAACTGTTCTTATCTCAACCCACGAGTTTTCTTACTTTTGCTCTTCCGATTCTCTCCCCCATCCCACTCGGTGGGGGAGGGTGAGTGAGCGGCTGTGTGGTACTTAATTGCTGACTGGGGCTAAACCACAAAAGGAGGTTCTTGCCAGTTTAGGGACCTTAGATCTGGATAGAGTTCTGAGACTAATTAAGGCTCATATGGGGCTAGTGAGCAGAGAAACTGGGAGCAGGTTCTGAGACGTACAGCTGTCCTTGATTTCATTTTGCCCTGTTGTTAGTCCCTGTCCCGCTGACCTTTCCTCATGTGTGTTGAAATGAACATGTAGATATATAACTAGAGGAGCCAAATCCTGCCTATTTATTAGGCATTTATTAGGCATTTATTAGGCATTTATTAGGCATTTATTTTTAGTAACTGTATTGAGCCACTAAGACTAGCTACAATGACTTTGACCTATCTTCTGGATGGTTTAAGTGAGGTGACAGAAATCCCATGATTAGACACAACCAACATAAATGCAAAAACTCACTGTTTCACATGCAGATAGCTTGTTAAATCCCCGTCTTTCCAGGTCAGTATTGCCAATGAGTTGGCACACGACGATGGTGCATTTCCGTACCAATTTCCGCCACATGGGTTGTGTGCACTGGACCTCACCTGGATCTTTGGGTAACCGCTCGTCACCCAGGTCACCGCAAATCACCTCCAACATGGCTAATTCCCTCAGCTACTGGATACCTTTCTCCATGGTGGTCCATTTGGCGGGGCAATATACAACATCTTCCTTGAAGGGATATCTTTCCTTCATAGCTGACAGGAGTCGCCTCCAGAGGCTACAGGCTCGTGCCCCTTTTCCAATCTCTTTGTCAATGCCCCCTTCCCTAGAAAGGGATCCCAGCTCTTTGGCATCCTTACCCTCTAATTCCAGGCTACTGGCCACACTATCCCAGCATTGGAGCAGCCAGGTGACAACGTGCTCGCCTGGACGACGGCTGAAATCTTTTCGCATATCTTGCAGCTCACTCAGCGATACGGATTGGGTAGTTTCTATCATCTCATCCACAAGTTCTTCCTCTTCCTCTCCTTGTGATGGCCCTGCTCTTTCATCTTCCCTTTCTAAACGAGCTGACTTTCACTTCCAGGATTTCCTCTTGTGTATAGGGGCGACTGATACTGACATGGGTTGGTTCCCTGGTGTCGTGGTTTAGCCCCAGCCGGCAGGCAAGCACCACGCAGCCGCTCACTCACTCCCCCCCCCCGATGGGATGGGGGAGAGAATCGAAAGAGCAAAAGTAAGAAAACTCGTGGGTTGAGATAAGAACAGTTTAATAATTGGAACAAAATAATAGTAATAATAATAATGAATTATAATGAGAGGGAAAAAAACAATGAGAGAGAGAGAGGAACAAAACCCAAGGGAGGGGAAAAAAAAAGAAAATGTATATAAAAAAAAAAAATTACAACTGCTCACCACCCGCCGACCGACACCCAGCCAGTCCCCGAGCAATGATCGCTACCCCCTGGCCAACTCCCCCCAGTTTATATACTGGGCATGACATCATATGGTATGGAATAGCCCTTTGGTCAGTTTGGATCAACTATCCTGGCTGTGCCCCCTCCCATTTCTTGGGCACCTGGCAGAGCATGGGGAGCTGAAGGGGGGGAAGAATCCTTGACCAATGTA
This sequence comes from Mycteria americana, assembly GCF_035582795.1. Lineage (NCBI taxonomy): Eukaryota > Metazoa > Chordata > Aves > Ciconiiformes > Ciconiidae > Mycteria > Mycteria americana. The sequence goes on from NC_134386.1 coordinate 7,721,501, forward strand.
AACACCGCTTAGCGACAGCCAAAACATCAGCGTGTTATCAATATTATTCTTATACTAAAATCCAAAGCACAGCACTATACCAGCTACTAGAAAGAAAATTAACTCTATCCCAGCCGAAACCAGGACACCTGGTTGAACTGCATTATCTGTCACAGGGGGGCTGGAGTGACATCAGTGCCTGTCGCAGAGGGGGCTGGAGTGACCACAGTGCCTGTCGCAGCAGGGGCTGGAGCAGCCGCAGTGCCTATCGCAGGGGGGGCTGGAGCAGCCACAGTGCCTGTCGCAGGGGGGGCTGGAGTAGCCGTGGTGTCTGTTGTTTTGTCACCAGATCCTTGAGGGTTCTGAATAGTGTTGAGCAGGGCACAGGCCAGGCCCCAGCACATTGCAGTGATTTGTATCTCCTTAGAATTGCCAGGGTGACAACATACTTTTTCCAAATATTCTACTAAGTTTTCAGGATTTTGCACTTGTTCAGGAGTGAAGTTCCAAAACACTGGAGGCGCCCACCGTCCTAGGCATTTGCCCATGCTGTCCCTCACACCCTGCCACTCATAACTATTCAGCCTTGGGGCAGATCTCTGGATGATATTCTTAAATTGCTTACTAACCGTAGACAAAACCGGAACAGTATTCCCAAGTAATACCAATAGATGTATCTTAACTACCCAAGGATGTTCAAGATACTGAAAAGTTGTTGTAACGAAGGAGGAAGCATTGTCGAAGAAGGTAGCAAAGGTGCCATTCTGTATTTCCTCCATAAAAAACCTCTCAGAGGAAGAAGTATAATTGCTAATTGTCTCCATAAGGTGGTACCCGACATACAGTAATGTTTTCAGTACAGCACTTAGATACCAAAATAAACCCAAGGTCACTGTTTTAATAACAAATCTCACAGGCAAAACATCACCAATTAAAGCAGAGCACAGCAAACTGCAAAAACCAACACAGATCTTTAACATGTACAGCAAAAAAATGAGCATGGTGTAGATCGGATAAACCAATATCGACAACAGATGAATCGATAATGTGACCCGCAACTGTTAACAGATATAAATTCCTTAACACTCTCTGGTTAATCTGTTATTATCTCAAACCCTTTGGGTACTATGTTGAGCACCAAAAAAGGACTGTTGTGGTTTAGCCCCCATCGGCAACCAAGCACCACAGAGCCACTCACTCACCCTCCCCTCCCCCGAGTGGGATGGGGGAGAGAATCGGAAGAGCAAAAGTAAGAAAACTCATGGGCTGAGGTAAGAACAGTTTAATAATAAAAATAAAATAATAATAATAATAAATTGTAATGAAACAGAAAACAATGAGAGAGAGAGAGGGAGAGGAACAAAACCAAGAAAAAAATCAAGTGATGCAACCGCTCATTACCCACTGACCGATGCCAAGCCAGTTCTCAAATGGCAATCACTGCCCCCCAGCCAACTCCTCCCAGTTTATATACTGAGCATGACTTCATATGTTAGGGAATAGCCCTTTGGCCAGTTTGGATTCATTATCTTGGCTGTGCCCCCTGCCAGTTTCTTGTGTACCTGGTAGAGCATGGGAAGCTGGAAAGTCCTTGAGTACTGTAAACCTTGCTTAGCAACAGCCAAAACATCAGTGTGTTATCAACATTATTCTCACACTAAATCCAAAACACAGCACTATATCAGCTACTAGGAAGAAAATTAACTCTGTCCCAGGTGAAACCAGGAGAACAAGAGTTTAAAGATTACATTCAGGTGTCTGAACATTAGACATCTACAATGTAGGACTTACAAACTGAGCTAGCTGCCTAGAGAAATCTGTATAGGCAAAGGAGAGAAGGTGCATTAGCAGACCACAATTTATTTGACCTACTTTAAATGTCTACCTCAGATGGTGATATATTTCACCCTAGAAATGACTGTTTCTACATGAACTTGAAGGCTTGTACCTACATTGGAGATATTTTAAGTGACAGGAATCCTACTCTGTGTGTTTTGACTTTTTTTCCCCTGTGACAGTAAAAATTAATGGAACCTCTAACACTCCAAGGAAGTAAAACATGTCTGACAAATATTTAAGGAGATGAATTCTCCCAAAAAGAAATTTGTAAAAGTTTTGATTACAGTATGGTGATGGGTTTAAAATAATAAGAAAGCTCCTGTTTAATCCAATAAAGAGAGGCAGGAGAAAAGTGACTTTGGGAAGGAAAAAGCAGGCAGACTTTTGCTAATGACCTCATCCAACTGAATGGTGATTAAACTTCAGGATAATCAAGAAACAAGGTGATTCTTCAGTTCTTCAGATCACATTGACCTCATCTAACCTTAGCTATCCCAGAGTTAAGAATCTAGGTGACAAGAATCCTCTAGATTCCATCTAGGTGGGATGGAAAATAACAGACACCTCCAGATTGCCTTCCAATCTGAATATATTTGTAAAATAGCTTATATGTATCATCTCTTTAACATACCTCTCTCTCTCCATTGATTGCAGAGGGAGTCCAGTTCACCTGTTCAAAGGTCAGTCTTGTATATGGATAGATTTAAAGAGGTTAATCCAATCCTCTAGTTCCTCTATTATGCATCCTTTACAAATTATTAACAGAAGACAAGTTGATATAATCTGGGAAAAGTAAATAGATTTATCTGACCTGAAACACAGGACAGAAGACTTTCAGGAGCCAAAGCACACTTAATGGTATTGTCCACACGATTTTACATGTCTTGGAATACCCAAGAAAACCAGACATAGCTGGTAAGTATAACAGGATTAATGGTAGGTCTGTGCCCTTCTGGAATGGCAAAATATAGATTCCACAACCTAGGTAATAGCCCTACATTCCCTAAGCAGTCAACAGAGGGACAGATTCACATACAGGGAACAGTTAAGCCCATCTTAAAATGGACTTCTATGTTTCTTGAACTGCCTTCACTGGCTATATAAGCCTACATGATTATCCGTATTTAGATGTGTACACTGGAGGACTCTCAGCATGCTCTATACATGATAGTTCTATTAAGAGTGACATAAAGATCACTAATGGTGGCCAGCATTTGAAGGAAGAAATCTTATCCATCTTATCACAGATTGACAAAATTCTTGTAAATATCATGAGGAAGCAGCAAAGGGGAACCTATGCATGATCAAGCATTCAGAATTCCTCCTAAAGCATCTTACCACTACCAGCTACAAAAGGCAAATGGCTATAACTTTTTTATTGCTTGGAGTTGATTTCATCACCTTTGATAATGGAAAAACCCATCTAATCACTCATTCCTCATGCATTTCTCCTCTAACACCTTCCTGTTAGTATAATTCATAGCCTAACTGCTGAGCATTTTAAACATAATACTGCCCTGAACAATTTCTTGTAAATAATTTATCTTTTGAATTATTGTTTACATAAATCTACACTATCAATATATTCTGACTTACTGGTTAGGATGAATCAATAACACAGGCTGATTTTGCATGAATTACTGGCACCTTCTGTTTTTGACTCTACAAATACGAAAATTATGATATAACTAAAAGGGAGCTTAGCTTGAATAAAACCCCAACCAAGCAAGAAATTCTGTGTGTCCAGACATCACATATTACAGTACTTTTTATAAACCACACACTTATTTCACAAACACCTAAAATACATTATGTTGGTCCCAGTAGAGAAAAAGAAAATTTTTTTTTCTGTCTAATTCTCCATATAACCATTGATCTAACCATTTGCTTACCTCCTCTGGATGGAAAAGTCCACTGCTTCTCAAAAGACATTGCCAACCAGTGAGAAAGAGGAAGAGGAATAGTGCTTCTGGTTTGGAAGACACTTTTTTATGAAACGTAGGTCAGAACAGGAGAAAAAGAGAAGCACAGTTATGCCTGAGACGGCAATGAAACACAGACAAGCACAATAGTAGACTGTCCAACAAAGACAGGGAGAACAGGAATGAAAGATAAGGCAAGGAAAAAAAACATTGGGGTAAAAAAAGCAGTGTTTCCCTTCACTAAAACATCCTCTTATCTTGATTAAGGTAACAATATAGGAAATAAGCAACATGACAATGAGGAGCAGTCCCCCATTAGAGACCATCAGCAGTTCAATTAAATATGTCAGTGCAGACCAGTTTGATGACTTGTGGGAAGTCACAGAAGAAATTATCTAGCAAATTGGGACCACAAAATGCAAAGGGAAGAAGCAGCCCCATCTGTACAACAGTGACACAATCCTCCTAGCCATGATCCCACTACCAGCCATACATGCACTCCTTGTTTCATGATAGTGCAGTACCTCAAGGGTTCATAGATAGTCACATAACAGTCAGCAGCCATCATGAGAAGCAGAAAGACTTGAGCACCACCCAACAAACGGAAGAACATTTCGAGGATACAGTCACTGAATAAGATAGCCTTGTGTTGGAAAAGAAGACCTGACAACAACACGGGAGTATTGATGGATGACTGACTGATATCTATGAAACCCAAGTTTGCTAGAAAGAAGTACTTAGGACTTATAGAGCCGATGGTCTTTGATCACTGTGATGATGAGGGTTGCAATTCCCATCCATGTTTCTAAGTAGATGATGAAGAAGAAAATGTAAAGCAATTGCCAAATACCAACTCTCTGAGTGAATTCCAGGAGAACAAATTCAGTCACAGTGATTGTGATATTCTGGTCCTCCATTACTTCAGTTCTAAATACATACATAGAGACAACAGCATTCAAAACAGGCTGAAAAATGCCACATGGACTGACTGGGTAGAAGCTGTCTCCAGCACCACGATGTCTTCTGACTTAAATGTGAAAAATTCTTCATGCTGCCTCTGTAATCTGGTAAGGACAGCACAGGTAGGAGTTTTCTAATTATAGTTATCTAAGCAATAAATTCCAGTTTCTGAACTAGTTGTCTAAGCCCATTTAAGGTTAATTGAGAGTTCTACTTCTTTATTGTTATCAGTCATAGGGATGTATTTCCCTCTAAAGTATCATTTTCTTCCACTGAACATACAGATATCTGAGAGTATCTACCACTTACAACTATCTTTGATGTAAGTCAAAGTAGATGCATTCCACTTCAGGTTCATACTTAGGTAAAGTGTCTACGAGGAACAGAGGAGAAGCTCTTAGGTTGAAGCAGAGTAGAGAAGGGTTAAGGCATCTTCCGCTCGGCTCTGCCATGTACCTCCTACTGTCTCAATTCCATTTCCTTTGATCTATATTTGTAGGCACCTGAGAAAGGTTTTGAATTGTCCTTTAGAATATGAACAATGCTGCCTACTCCAAAAGGCAATCCAATGACCTTATAATCTCTTCCTTTGGAAGGCATTATCTCACTCACTGCCTGATAAGGGGAGAGAGAGAGAGAGAGAGAGAGATGATATCCTAAGTGACGATGAATTTGTTTGAACTTGAAGGGGAAGATATAAAAACAAAATGTCTATCTCAGCCAGTCAGGCTGATACACCCACTTAACTGCCTAGGGACATTTCAGATGCACTGGAGTACCCAAGACATCTATATACAGGTCTGACAAATGTGTTGCAGAATGCATAGCAGACAGGTGCCCTCTGAAACAGCAACTCAAATGGCACAAGACACCTGTGTACAGGCAGCTGAATTCTGATCTGAGATTCTTCTGGAGAGCAATTCATTTCCTCCTAGTCTAGATGCCACAAACAGATTCAGTTCAATCTCACCCTAGAAGTGCCTATTTCTGTCTAAGGAGAGAAAAGGAAGCCTAGGATGACTAGCTCAAATGGAGATGCCTATACTGTGGACACCCTAAGTTAAATTAATTGAGTCCAGCTCTTCCATGTACTTTAGACACTCAGCTTAGGAAGGAGTAAACTATCCTCTCCAGATTCCTGCATCTCTACACTATCCAAGAAGCCTACAAGTGACCTTAGACCTTGAAGCCCAACATTTTGATACAGATGTAAAAATGTGAATTAAAGGTGTCCTTACCTGGCTGAATTAATTACATTTGTCAAAGCTGCTGTCTATAAGCCACTGAGGATGTAGTTGGGAAGTACCACCTTGGGAATGTTGAAGAGAAACAGAACAGATTCCAAAAGAAACAGCAGGTGGGAACTCACCTCTTAGCTATAAAATCGTACACTGTGGTACTGAGCTCAATCTGGTTCTTGAACATACCAAACCTTCCTTGGGCCTATTGCCATTTGGGGATTCTGTCCCCTAATTAATAATTAAAAGGATTGTACAGTGTTTGGTGTCTGTTATTCACACATTACTGAACTGCCTTTTTTTTTTTTTGATCCAGGTAAGTAAAGAAAATGAAATGTAACTTCAATAAACAGATGTTTCTAGGAACACAGTAAGGACACAGAAGGGTGATGAGAACTTTTGACCATCCTCCAAAAACACTTCCAGAATTCCTGGGTTGTGTTTCAAGCAATGACATGTAAAATCTGGCTGAGACATTTACACTAGGTGAAAGAGTTGGAACAGCTCAATCATATGACAGTTCAGGTCTATATGATTATGGTGGGATTCATATTACCTACCTTTACACAGAGTAAGCATATCCATTTGGCTTAGTTGTTTAGACTCCCTTTACTGGGTTTCTCCTCCAGCAAGGACTCAGCTATGGACTCCTCAGCTATGCTAGTACATTACACAGTGATAATGAGCTCTCCTGTACATCACTGGCTAGGCAAGTACATAATCTCCTGTCAAGTTTTTTCTCTGACAAGCAACACTGTCCCAGATTAATCCTGGGCATTGTTCAGGAGTTAGCACAGGCTAGGGATAAGTCCTAAAAGGCATTAATACTCTACTTGAAAGTTACAGTTTAGTTACATGGATCTGACCAGACCATGCCGGCTGGCCTTAGTTGGGGAACACATCTGGGGACTACTTATTTTATCACTATATACATACCTGTAGTTCAAATCATCCTGGAATAGAAAGACTCCCTGCAAAGTCACATTCACTGCTTTCATCACTGTCTTATTTTTATTCTCTTTTAAGCTAAAAACCATGAATCCCACTATTTAAGGAAGGAAGTCAGTCTCATAGTTGAAAAGCTGTGTCTCTTCAGCAGGTCATCCTCTCTGGGACCTTCTTGTTCATTTACACAGTGGGTCTGATGGGTGCCATGCTCACTCTCCTGATGAATAACAAATCTAGATCCCACATGCCTATAAACAAAGAGATTTAGGGTGTATTTCATCCCTAAATTTAGACTACTAAACACAGATATCTAAGCCTGAGTTACTTGTCTGACTCCCTTATGGTTAGGGAAAGATCTCAAGAAAGCATTTCATCTAACCCAAGTCACTTCCATTAGAATGAGATGAATCAGTCTTTGGAATTGTTTATTCTATACTTCGAATGTCTCGGAAATACAGGCCTATTTTGCTTTGTCTAGCAAAGCTGGGATTATCTGAGGGAGTCACTTTCACCTTTCTTAGTAGTCAATGTAGAAAAATAGATATGTCCAGAGGAAAAGCTGAAGTGTCCTACTTTAAGTGTTAACCTTAGGGTGGAGTGAATCACATCTATTGCTCTCCAGTGACTATATGGGAGACAGGGGCCTGACCCAGGTGTATGCATTTACTTTGTATTTATCTACATTTTGCGAGATTAGTTATGCCATGGACATCTCAGAAAGGATTCATCATCCCAGACTGAGCATCCATGTTTGTCGCTGACCACCAAGCCTGTCCAATGTTACATGAGATTACTTTCATTGCTTCTCATTACATTTAAGCCTCAGTCCAGGCATGGAAAAGGTGAGGATGGTAGACACGGATGCATTTTGGTAAAAAAGAAAAACAAAAGTAAAAAACAAAAACAAAACTAAAAAATAAAAACAAAACAAAACCCAAGTTTTTTCTTATGTTCAGATGGAGCCTCCTGTGTTTCAGTTTGTGCTCATTACCTCTTGTCCTGTCAGTAGGCTGCTAGGCCAAAAGAGCATCTCACACCCAGAGCAAAGCTGCAGCAGAGGACTGAGAGATGGAGGAGAGCAATGCAGCTCAGTGTGAATGTGGTGAAGGCTGCAGCTGCACCCTGCTGCTCCCTTCAGCTTCCATCACTACACTCAGAGGGGCTGAAAGCAACAGATTGCATGTGTGGAGGGACATGGCATGGAAGATTAATCCCTGTCCTGCAATAACCTGCCCAGGTTTGACAACTTCTCTCACAACCAGGTGGATTTTGCACAGATTCTTGTAGCAAAAAGCCAGAAGTTTCTTCTCAGTAGCAGCACACAGATGTAAGCAAGGGGAGTCACCTGTGTCCTGAGTTTTCTTCCAGGATAAGAATGACTTTGATGCTGGTTTTTTTCCCTCCTCAAGCTTGAACACACTGGGGTATATTTTTATGTTTGCTAACACTGTGTATTGCTTTTTCTTCACTGGTTGTAAACCCATGTTATGTGTTCTATACATGTGGGATACTTGTTCTTTGTTCTCTTTGCCACCTCTAAAACTGGTTCTACATGGTTCACAAAGCTGCATTTCTTTAGTGAACAGTAATTGGCCAATGGTGGTTCCATGGCCTGCAGTGTGGGTTTCTGCTCCACCATGGCCCTCCATGGGCTGCAGAGGGAAGACATGCTTCACCATGGTCTTCTCCATGGGCTGCAGGGGAATCTCTGCTCTGGCGCCCGGAGCACCTCCTCTGCCTCCTTCTTCACTGACCTTGGTGTCTGCAGGGCTGTTTCTCTCACATTTTTCTCACCCCTCTCTCGCACAGCTGCTTCACAGTGTTTTTACCCTTTCTTAAATATGTTATCACAGAGGTGCCACCAGCTTCACTGATGGGCTCAGTTTTGGGCAGTGGTGTGTCTGCTGTGGAGCTAGTTGAAACTGGCTCTGTCTGACATGGGGGCAGCCCCTGGTCTCTTCTCACAAAGGCCACCCTGCAGCCCCCATGCTACCAAAACCTTACCACATAAACCAAACACACTCCTCTTCATTTCATTGTTATTCCAGGGTCATAGATAATTCAGTCTGCACAGAATAATAATTAGTTATTATTATCTACTCCTTACAGAAATGTATTAACTGTATTATAAGCATCACTCCACTGCCCAAAGCAAAGCCAATGCTAAAAACAAGCTAGGTAGTAATCACCGAATCATTCTCCAAGCAGAACAAGACAAGTCCCGAGGCTTGCAGTGCTAACACAAAGTCTATGGCTTGCCAATTGCAATGCCAAGACCATATTTCTTCAGCTGCAGCGCTGTGCCAACCAGTCTCCACGTCAGGGCTTGCAGTATAGTTGTGGTCTGCACAAAACTAGCTTGGCTGCCTGCAGGCAGGACCAATTAACTCTACATTAGAAATACTTATTTATGCATACTGAAGAACTGGCATTTGCTTTCACACCACAGTAACCTCAGAGGCTCCCCCAACAAGAAGCGACCAGGGATGGATTCTCATCTTTCCCCTCTTGTGTAAAACCAGACTCCTACTCGGATCATAAGGGGTCTGGAAATGGGCTGGTTTCCAGCCCCAAGGGTGTTCCCAGCACAGCTGTCCTGAAGCAACTGGAAATGGGGTAGCCGCAAGCACTGAACATCACCACTCAGTGGCATACATTTTAGATCCTGTTTACCAAGCAGGATGACTATAGCAAGTGGATACTGATTTTTATTCATACAAACACATGTCTGTGTAGAGCATGCACCACTCCAAGCCCCCTGTGTGAACATGCTGGTTTTAGCTGGGATAGAGTTAATTTTCTTCATAGTAGCTAGGATGGGGCTACGCTTTGGATTTGTGCTGAGAACAGTGTTGATAACACAGGGATGTTTTTGTTATTGCTGAGCAGTGCTTACACAGAGTCAAGGCCTTTTCTGCTCCTCACACCATTCCACCAGAGAGTAGGCTCGGGGTGCACAGGAAGCTGGGAGGGGACACAGCCAGGACAGCTGACCCCAACTGACCAAAGGGATATTCCGCACCATATGATGTCATGCTCAGCAGTAAAACTAGGGGGAAGGTTAGCCGCTGCTCAGGGACTGGCTGGGCATTGATAAGTTGGTGGTGAGCAATTGTTTTCATTTGCACCACTTGTCTTTCTTGGACTTTATTTCTCTCTCTGTTATTTTCCTTGTCATTACAAATTATTATTATTACTATTATTATTATTATTATTAAATTATTAAAGCTATGAGTTTTCTCACTTTTACCCTTCCCATTCTCTCCCCCCATCCAGCTGGGGGGGAGTGAGCGAGCAGCTGTGTGGTGCTTAGTTGCCAGGTGGGGTTAAACCACAACAGTCCTTTTTGGCGCCCAATGTGGGACTTGAACCTGAGATTAAGAATATCACACTCTACTGATTGAGCTAGCTGGGGAATGAGACACTTGCTGCAGCTGTTGGAGATGTCCAGACCTGGCAGGCGAGCTGGCCTTTACATGTAGTAGTTCCACTGTGAGGACAGCCCTGGGCACAGTGTTGAGTGTAGGCAGGTGTATTCCCCAGCAGGTTATTGTTTTCACTATTTAACACTTTCTAACAGCAACATGAAACATAAGCTGTCAATGGCTTCATTGATAACATCACCTTAGGTCAACTGCTGAGAGTTTCTTCATAAAGCTGCCATTGCCTGGGTTATCATCACAGTCTGGTCTCCCTTTCCAAGTGTGCTACAGAGGTGTGAAATTGTGAAGAGTTCATCTGTGCTTCCTTGTTTCTTTTCTGCTCACTCAGACCATTGCAGCATGTCAGGTGCAGCCCAGACCTTTAAGGTAACCCTGTCCTGTAGTGCAGATCTGTTGCTTGGTTTGTCTATCTAGGACTTAACAGAATCATCTGGTGAGCGAGAGCTGGGCACATGAAGTTCAACAAGGCCAAGGGCAAGGTCCTGCACCTGCGTTGGGGCAATCTCCAATATCAATACAGGCTGGGAGATGAATGGATTGTGAACAGAACTGCAGAGAAGGACTTGGGGATACTGGTGGATGAAAAATTGAGCTGGCAATGTGCACTTACAGCCCAGAAAGTCAGTCGTATCCTGGGCTGCATCAAAAGAAGCATGGCCAGCAGGTTGAGGAAGGTGATTCTCCCCCTCTACTCTGCTCTGGTGAGACCCCACCTGGAGTTCTGCATCCAGTTCTGGGGACCCCGTTACAATAAAGACATGGACCTGTTAGCACGGTGCTAGAGGAGGGCCACAGAAATGATCTGAGGGCTGGAACAGTTCTCCTATGAAGAAAGGCTGAGAGAGTTGCGTTTGTTCAGCCTGGAGAAGAAAGGCTCTGGGGAGACTTTATTGCAGCCTTTCAATATATACAGGGGGCTTACAGGCAAGGCAGAAAGACTTTTTAACAGGGTCTGTAGCGACAGGACAAGGGGCAACAGTTTTGAACTGAAAGAAGATAGATTTAGATTAGGCATAAGGAAGAAATTTTTTTACAATGAGGGTGGGAGACACTGGATGAGGTTGCCCAGAGAAGTTGTGGATGCCCCATCATCAGAAAGGTTCAAGCTTAGGTTGGACAGGGCTTTGAGCAACCTGATCTAGTGAAAGATGTCCCTGCCCAAGGCAGGGGTGTTGAAAAAGGTGATCTTTGAAGGTCCTGTTGCTGTGAAAAGCCAAAATCAGAACTCAATAGTCGGGATGACTATTAAGCAGGTATTCTTTATTGCAGCGCTGGGCAGCACTGGGGATCGCTCCGCCACAAGTGCTCCGCCAGGTTAGCACAACACATCAGTTCATATACAGAAAAATCATACATATTCATCAGATTTCCTGAAAAGGGCAATTTTATGGTGATGAGTTCCCAGAATTCATTTACATAGTCCAAGCATGCCCAGTAAAATTAGGGTTAGGGTCTTTTCACCCTCCCGGTGGTCTTCCATAGTCTTCCTCACGTTGGTTGTCCACTAGTTGAACTTTGGGCTTCCTTTGTCCATATATAGTCATTGAATTAGCTCATCAGTCCTTCGGCCTTGGAATGTTACAAGGGGGTCGATTTAAGCTAGTTCTTTTGGTGCTTATCTTTGGTACAATCGTCCTGAGTTCCTGTTATCAGTGATTTAATTAGGAAGCCTAATGATCTTGCTCAAGGCCTGCTTAGTCCTATCAGGTAAGAAGTCACAGGAAACGTCCCACCATCAACTCTGCTCAGCAGGTAACCAAAACTATCTTTGCAGGGGAAGAGAACAAAAGAGAACAAGGAAAACTAAACGAAGTGAAACTAAAAAAAATGTAAAGTTTATGTCTTAGTCAGGGATTGTCAGGGATTTAACCCTTTCAGTCCCTTCCAACCCAAACCATTCTGTGATTCTATGATTCTGACGTATCTAAGCAGTAGTTTTGGGTCTCCATGCTTTCTCTTGGTGTCATTAGGACAGGACCTTTTCTCCATTTTCCTGTGAAAGCCTTTAGGCATCGTGTAGAACCAGTTTGTCTAAGCAGGGCCTCAGCAGAATCCCCCTGCATATCTCCCATGACAGAAGCAGGCTTCCTCAGGTGCTGGTGCTGGGGCTCTGAACAGGTTGGGACTGACTGCTGGCATGTTTCTTTCCCCATCACATCTTGTTAGATGGATACAGTGCGGTTGTGAGGAAGAAGTGAGAAAGGGCATGCTGGATTTTGTCTTTCTAGGAAGTTCTATCCAGTGAAACACTATGAGACAGAGGAAGGTGGGAGGAAAACACAAGTTTGAGACATATCCAAAGGTCCCTTACAACTGCCTTTTTTTGACAGTTTGCAATGAAGGACCTACTAGGCTGCACCCAGATACAGCCATCTGCCCTTTATAGAGCAGTTAAAAGGAGAATGCTTGTACAGCCTGCCAGCACCTCCAGCTAACATCACCACCATGACCTGTCCAGCAGACGGAGCCTGAGCAGGCCACACTGCGTACGGAGAGTAGCTCCAGCTCACTCACCTGCCTTGCCAGCACATGCCACACAGAAACCAGCTGTTCATCTCCACCTTTCATCCTGTGAACCACAGGGATGCCTCTTCCTGTGCAAATAATTCCCAGTCTCTTAGATTTCCAGCCAGCTCCTCCTAGAAACCCAGTTCCTTCCTTGCTTAACCACGGCACTTGCCAAACACTTTTATACGGCCAGTGGCAGGGGGAATAAGAACACACAGAGCATGGTATCGGGGAAGGAGGATAGACGGACAGACAGGCGGAGCAATGGCTATGGGTGTATGTGCAGACAAGGATGGATGACTAGGTGGACTGAACTGTAGACAGGTGGGTAGAAACATCTCCAGCATTTGTCCCTGATTCAGAACAGCCACCAATGCATAGAGGTCCTGCCTACAGGCTGGTACCACCCTCTGCTCTTCACAGGACACAAGGGAACAGCAGCTGACAACACAGGCGGCTTTGTGTGAAGCAAAGGCTGCCCCATCTGCCTGCAGGTGGAAAGTCTTGTCTTTCAATGTGTGTTTCATCACATCTCGGAAGAGACATCTAAAGTCCAGTGGCAAAATTACATCCTTGAAATAATTTCTTTTCCCATGACCCTGAGGAGACGTGCAAGAAGGCGTCCAGAGGGAAAGGAGGCTTAGGGTCAGCGAGAACAATCCCAGCCTAATTCCCAACTACAAAATTCTTAATTTTCGATTAGAAATATAAAAAAGCATTTCATTGGCATTTATTTCAGCTCTTTTAACTAACTGATTAACTGATTGACTTAACGAATTCCTTCGAGTTGCTTTCTCACCTCTCCGTGCAGCAGGCGGCCTGTGTCTCATTCGGTGTTTTCACCAGAAGCTGCCCACCCTGGCCTTTTACTGCATTCTCCCCGTGGGTTCTAGCCCCGCTGTGCAGCTCCTCGAGCTTTGCTCATTCCTCTGTTTCTCCTGCTTCGTTTCGGCCCGGTTTTCCAGCACATTTCTAAGCGGGCGGGCGGGCGGCCCGCCGCCGGAGCCGGAGCCAGCCTGCCGCCCGCCCTGTCCCCTGTGCGCTGGCGCTGGAGCGGTTAATGCGCTGGAACGGTTAATGCGCTGGAGGGGTTAATGCGCTGGAGGGGTTAATGCGCCGGGGTGCGCTGGCCCTTTAAGCGCCCTCCCCGCTGGAGGGCGGGGGGAGGCAGTGTGCGCGGGGAGCGCGGGGGGGGGGGGGGGGGGGGGGCGGGGAGAGGAGGGGAAGGCGCATGCGCTAATCGGTGCTGCCTGGCGCACGCGCACCCGGCCCAGCGATGCGGGTGCTGGTGGGTGAGTGGGGCGCCCGGAGGGTCGGGGCGCGGAGGCCGCTGGGCGGGCCCGTGGCGGTGCACGTTGTCGCTCAGAGGCCCTGATGCGGGTGGGGGGCTTCAGCCAGGCCGCTGCTGGGAGCGGGGTGGGCGCCGGAGGCCTCCTGGCGGAGGGAGCCAGTTTTGAGTGGCGGCCCGAGGGCGCTGCGCACGGCGGCTGCGTGCGGGGGCTCTGTGAGGGGGACGTAGTTTTGGAAGTGGGGGAGGCGGGCCTGGATTGAGGGTGCGGCGCCAGAGGTTGGAGCCAGCGCTCCCTCTCCGCTACCGCCCGGGGCTAGGGGGTAGGACACGGTGCGTGGCGCCCGGACACGGGGAGTGGAGGCCCTCAGGGCTGGGATGCTGTGCGGGGGAGCTGGGCGCTGGGGGCAGGGGCGTCTGGGCCCAGAGTAATGTACCCTGGGAAGCTGGCCATGGTAATGGGGGCATCTGTGCAGGCCTTGGGATGCCAGTCCGGGTAGCAAATCTGTAATACCCTGTCTTTCTCCTAGGTGGTGGGACTGGCTTTGTGGGCAGAGCCCTGACCCAGTTGCTGCGGAGCCGTGGGCATGAAGTGACCCACGTCTCCCGACAAGGGGGCAAGGATCGGATCAGCTGGGTATGACATGAGAGCAGTCACAGGAGGGAGAACATATCAGGGCTGAGGAACAAGTCTGCTTGCCCTGGCCTGCCATGGCATACAGGGAATCTGCAGTGAGGAATCTGGCTCCTGTGGATGTACTCTTGGGCTCCTGGGTGCTCCATGGGTCATAGTCATTAGGTTGGGTATTGCTGTAGCTCCAAGAAGCAAAACCTCCATTCATGATTGTGCTCCAGGCAGCGTCAGGAAGGAACTGGGTGGAATTCTTAGGAGCCTGCCTTGCTTGGTTGTTGGGAAGGCTTGAGCAGAGGGGAGGCTGGGTGTGTGATGTCTCTGTTACCCCTGCCTAGGAAGAGTTGTCCTACTCTGGACTACCCCTGTGCGACGCTGTGGTGAACTTGGCTGGTGAAAATGTCCTCAACCCTTTCCGCAGGTAACTTGATCTCCCATAGTGCTGTTGGGACAAGGTGAAGGCAAGACAGCCCGGTGTTGTCAGCGGATGTGGATGGGATCTGGGGAGGAAACAGGGTGTCCAGGAAGCACTTGAGTTACCTAACTGTTGACATCTGGGTCCTCAAGTATCCAGAACATTTCTGTGGGCCTGTTAAGTTCTGGGAGACCTTTGGAAGACAGGTTCCTTTCTGGATTGACAGTTGGAGGCCAGACAAAGTAGTTCCACGTTTCCAAAATGACACTGGATGCCTACATTTAGATAATGCAAAATCAGAACCAAAGTTTGACTTCTGTGAGGGTGTTTTTGGAAATGCCTCTGGTGGGCGCTTGGGAAGAATTCACCACACCCAGCTTTGGTGTCCACCTCCTCTGCTACCATTGTCCTAAGGCAGTCCAAAACCCACGGCCGTTTGTGGGAAGTGGAGAGCCACCAACTCCCAAAGTCCCTGTGCATTTAGGTAGTAAGATCCCATGTCCTCCCCCTGCTCTGGGGTGGGGGGAATTCACATGACCTCTCCTGTGCTTGTGAGTGGGTGTCTGTTGGGGCCCCCCTTGGTGCTGTTGTTTCTTGGGATGTCCTTGTGGGGAGTGTAATCAGTGGCTCTCGCTTTCGCAGATGGGGTGATGCCTTCTGCAGGGAAGTCATCAGCAGCCGAGTTGAGACCACTAAGACCTTGGCCAAAGCCATTGCTGATGCTGAACAGCCACCCCGTGCTTGGGTCCTCGTCACCGGCGTAGGTATTGTTTGGGCCCCACCAAAGCATGACTCATGCTTACTCGGAGAGGTATACTTCCAGACAGAAACACACCTCTGGGGGGACACATGTCTTGCCTTGAAATGCCAGCTTTATTGCCATCAGTGTCACTGTGTTTAGGCAAGCCTTGATCAGCTTTTTGGTACTGCTGGGGAGGAATTTGCATCCTTAAGCTTTCTCTTGGTGTCATTACAGGACCTTTTCTCCATTTTCTTGTGAAAGCCTTTAGGCATTGTGTAGAACCAGTTTGTCTAAGCAGGGCCTCGGCAGAATCCCCCTGCATATCTCCAACTTTGCATTTCTGCTAGCTACAGTCTAAAGCTGCCACAGTTTAGCATCTGTGATGCCCAATTTTAGAGCAAGTGCCTTTCTATGCAGCCAGCTCAGTGTGTTGCTTGCTGCTATATTTGGTTCTTGAGGCTGCCAGCTCAACCTGAATGTTAGTGCATCCCGCTGAACTTGCAGAGTGCATTGGTAGTTCAAAAACTTATCAGTATTGCCATCAAAGAGACCCTGTGCTGTTCATATGAGGATGTCCCTGATGGAGTGATAGAGTTCTGGGCTCCTGGAGGCTGGGAAGAGGGTCCGTTTTGGGAGAGCGGGAGGTGGCTGGTGTCATGATTCAACCCTGACCCCCTTTCTGCTGTTACACCTGCAGGCTATTACCGCCCTAGCCTCACAGCTGAGTATACTGAGGACAGTCCTGGAGGGGATTTTGACTTCTTCTCGCGCCTGGTGAGCTCCTGGGAGGCTGCAGCGCTCATCCCTGGGAGCCCAGCTCGTGGCGTTGTGGTGAGATCTGGTGAGATGGGGCACCGTGCTGGTTCAGGGTGGCTCTGCTTTGGTCCTGGGGCAAGAGGGGGAAGAAGAGGGAGAAGGACATCAGGTCTTGTGCCTCTCCTTGTTTGGGGTGCTGTTCTAGTCCAGCCCTCTAAGGATTGTCTCCTGGGTGTAGGTCTGGGGGTGAAGGGTTCTTTTGTCCTTTGGGGGGCGGTCCTGGTCTCACTCTGTTCTCCCCACAGGGGTAGTGCTGGGCCGAGGTGGTGGTGCAATCTCTCAAATGCTCTGGCCTTTCCGTCTGGGACTAGGAGGCCCCTTGGGCTCTGGGCTCCAGCCTTTCCCATGGATCCACATTCGGGACCTGGCTGGGATTGTGTGTCATGCCCTGGAGAGTGAGTGCCTGCAAGGTATCCTCAATGGTGTCTCTCCATCCTCCCCTGCCACCTCCAATGGCACCTTTGCTCAGGAGCTTGCTGCAGCCCTGGGGCGCCCAGCCCTGCTGCCAGTGCCTGCTTGGGCTGTGCAGGCTGTCTTTGGGGCAGAGCGGGCCATCATGCTGTTGGAGGGCCAGAGAGTGGTGCCAAAACACACCCTGGAGAGCGGCTACCATTTCATCTTCCCTGACCTGTCTGGAGCTCTGAGGGACATTGTGGCTTGAGGACTCCTCGGTTGGGCTGGGTTGGGCCCTGTTTTTGTGAGCTCCCTGACTCACATGCCTTCCCCTAGGTGAAAGAGGGTAGCTGTGCCCCTTGTTGACACTTTCCCATCCCCATACAGAGAGGGTGAGCAATCTTTTACCCTTCTGTCTCCCTTTGTGCATCCCCACTTTAGGAGTCATCCCTCTTATTGCCATCTGCAATCTCCACATTGCCTGCTTCTGGGGAAGGGCACAAGCCCCTCTAAGGATTGTGACTGCTGAATCTGCCATCTTCCCTTTTCCACAGTGTGCATGTGAGCTGCTTGCAGAGCAGCTGGGGGTATAATGTCTCCTCCCCTGAGGGACGGGGTGGCAGTAGGAAAGTGGTGTTCAGGTGTTGTAATTCTCCTCCATGTTACTATGAAAGTCCCTCTTCCTGTTTTTCCCTATGTCTTTCCTCCGTGGTCATATAGAGACCTAGTTATGCTCTTCTGCTTTGCCTTTCTCAGTCTCATAGGGAATGGAGTTGTGGTTGTGGGAGAAGATCCATCTTGAGGCGGCGCAAAGGGTGCTGGATATGGATGGCTTGGAGACTTTGCCATCTCCTTTCTTGTGCTGGCTCTGTGCTGGTACCAAGTTGCTGTGTCAGAACCTCCAGCTGAGTCTAGGTCCAAGAATCGCACCCCTCCAGGGTTGCATAACCCTGGTGCTGTGGCGGGGATGAAGGAGAACACTGCTTTGCCAGTCTGTAGGGACAAGGGTGACAGTAGGGACAAGTGTTGCCCCTGGACTGCTCTTGAGGCCTTGGGTAAGTGTTGACTACATCTGAGCTTGTGCTGGGGAGAAACTGGGTGGTTCATCTTTGTGTGAGGTAGTGCAAGGCACTGCTTTAGCCTGAAGAGAGCACTTCAGTTACTGCCTTCGTTGTAGTTATCTAATCCCAGACAAGGTGGTTTTCCCTTATTTGTCCCATGAGGTGGTACTTGTGTTCAGGGGGCAATGAGAATATCCAGGCTGCCTTGGGAAGCAGTACCTCTTCTCTTGTGGAGAACATTGGAATTTCATCTCATACTGTAAGGAAATGTAGCCACATGCTTCCCTTAATCCATTTTCACATGCCAAAGTGGGTTGCGGGATGTGAAATCTACAGAGCAGCTAAGTTCATTATAGCACTGCTTCTGGAGAAATATTCCAAGTGTGATGTAATTTTGGGCTAGAAAGATGTTTTGAAAAGCACTTCAGGCAGTTAAAAAGATCTGCTCTATTCCTGAAATAAACCATCCAGAACAAGAGTGGTCTACATATTTCTAGTTTATGCCAGGTTAATATAGTCACAGTAGCTGACGGGTCAGTCTTGGTGGAGTCTAGACTCCCTACTCACCTGCCTCTTTGCTTAGTCCATACTGGCGAACGAATGGCAATCTGCTGACTTTCTGGGCAGGAAAATTAGAGCAGGACTGTCCAGCTGGAACTGGAGATAGTCCTTGCAGTCTGTGTGAGTACAGCCAGGTGAGCTGGGACTTTGGGAATAGCTATGAAAGTGACATTGCTGAGATAAAGGTGGCTTGCTTGGATTGTATCTGTGCTGCCTGTAAGTTAGGTGCAGATTCCTTCCTCCTCCCATGTGCCTCAGTTTCCAGTCCTCGAGAGTGGGCTGACTTACTCTCAGTTACAGGCACAGTTCATTGTGGGGCAGTACAATGGGGACAATCAGCAGTGCTTCGTCTTTAGTTACTCTAGCTACCTTTTTAGAGCCTCGGACTTTGGTCTGCTTCCCCAGATGTTGTGGGCTACAGCATCCTTCTGTCAGGCAAGCTGGTTAGCTAGCCTAATTAAGTTGTTTCTGTACCTGTATGTACCTTGATGATTGCAACAGCTTTGGATTGTGATTGGAAATAAAAACAAGTATGGCTGGAGAAGCACTGGCAACCCACAGCTATTCTGAAAGAGGGTTGCATATCCCACGAAAGACTGCCACTAAGCAGAGTTCCAAGGCCACGGACTCCCAACCTGGGTGTGTAACTCACTCAGGATTTTGAAGGGTTGCCTCTGCATGATGTTTGGCTTAAACATATGTCACAGGACTTAAATGAGCTTCTGACACCTAAATCAGTGTGGGATCTGAAAACACTGGCTGCTGGGTGCAATTAGGACTTTCCATCATGATAAATTCAAACACACGCACCATGCCCCTTTATCTACTGTGGAGCCAGAAAACATGCGTATTAGGGTGACAGCAAGTTGCGATCTAGATTGGATTTTGGACCAGTGTCTGTTTTCGATGACCATAGGGAAACCCTGGCCCCCAGGCTATAAGACTTTGTGATCCTAAGTACAGGTCTTGTGGTATCCCAACGCTGGTACAGCCAGCCCTGTAGTGTTCAGTGCTAGCAGAGTGTTTCTGCAAGCGTGTCTGGGCCAGTTGCAGTGCCCCAGATGTGCTCTGAAGATTTACTCTGACTTGGGGCAAGTCTCTCTATTCTTTTAGAGGTGAATGCTTATGATTGTTAAGACATGTCAAGAGCAGCTGCTGCATCCAGCAGCCCTGGCCCAGAACCCTCCTGCCTGGCCACTGGCCTCCCAGCCTGGTGCCCAGGTACCCCAGGGTCTCTGCCCAAGCTGACGGATGCAGCTGCTGCTTTCGTGTTTGCAGGTTCAATCAGCCCTGAAGCTGAGCACCTATCAGAGGCATGTGCACCCACACAGACAAATGACATGCAGACAAATGACACACAGACAGATGACATGGCTGGTCACACAGACTGCCCCAGCCAAGACACTGCCATCAGCAGCACTCACACATGGGACCCATGTAGCAAGCACAGCCAGCCATATTCCTTCCCACTCTGGGGCTGGCAGACTCGCCTGACACCCTCAGGGTTCACAAGGACATGTGCACTCACGAGTACCTCAAGCACCAGCATGACCCCTCTGTCTGCCCAGCACCCCTACCTGGACCCTTGCCCTCTGACCCATCCCACAGGTCCACTACTCCCCAGCCGGTCCAGCTTGATACACCAAATGTGCAGCACTCACACACTCGTCCCAAAGGTACCCCACACTTGCAGGTACCCCTAGGTACCAGGATGGACCCCTTGCCCACCTGATACCCCTGCCGGAACTTGAGGCCTCCTACTTGCCAACTGGTCCAGCTTGAAGTTTGCTGGTGGGTGCACACACCCCGCACGCACACTTGGTTTGTGGAAGATAACAGGCACTCGCTTCCCCCAATACCCAGCACCAGGCACACAAGCTGTGAACTGCTGTCCAACTCTAGCTGCTGGTGCGGAGCCCCTCACTCCCCTCACTCATGCTGGTCCCCCCAGTAACTGGTTTTGTGGACACGCAGAGTTACTGTTGCAGTGACTGTAGGGTGAGGCCCCACTGGCTCCAGTAGCTCACACCACAGGCCAGGGCTGCCTGCTTCCTGAGTCTGACTTAAGTAGCTGGCACCAAATCCACTCAAGCTGATCCCCCAGTAGCTGGCACGTAGTCCTTGCAGCACACATACACACAGGGTAGAGTGAGATTATGCAGAGAGAATTATGAAAATATTTAGTAAGACAGGACAGGCTGTGGTGGTCAAGCACAGAGCTCAGCCAGACCAGCACTGACTGGCCCAGGTTTACACCTGACCAGCCTCTTTTATACCCCTTCTCTGTCTACCCACCTCTTTGTTGGTCCCAGCTCCACCCTAGGTGGTCCCCTGCACATTCCCTCAACAGCTGGCACGGTCCCACTGACTCCATCCAACGTCCTGGACACTCAGGTTTGCATCATTACCAGTTGCAAAGTCCTGGTTGCCTATAGCTTCTTGAGAGCTCATCAGTTAGTGTGGCTGATGATGTTGTTTCTGGTTATTGTCTTTGTTAATGCTAATTGATCAGGTTTTAGGACTCTGTGTGTTTGTCTCCTTTCCTTGCCTTAACTTCCCAACTGTAAAAATAAATGTCTCAGACTCTCTCCACACATCCTTACCAATTAGGCTGACTGATCAGGTTTGTTCTCATCACAACCTCCCTTATCATGTATCGGGTTTAGCTCTGTATGTTCTTCTTTATGGCTCCTTTGACCAGATAGCCTGAAAAGAGCAGACACACTCCTTCCATGTACCCATGACACTCCCCCACTGACTGGTAATACCAGCAGAAGCTGCACCGCTCCTCACTCCTATAGAACCTGAATGGGCCCCCCTGTGGGCTGCACACATTGGGGCGGGAGCCTGACTCCTCTGGGCATTAACCCGGGGGTGGGGGTGCACGGGGGGTGGGGGTGCGTGCACAAGGGCTGCGGTTGCTGGCCACCCCATCAGAGGCAATAAACATGAACATCTTGAGGCACTTGAGATCAGTGACACCTCTCTAAGTGTAACAGTTCGTATAGGCAAGTCCAATTGTTTGGCTTTGATAGCTGCATCTCTCCAAGCACCAGGTCATGGGATGTCTGTGGCTGAGTGGATCCTGCAGTTCTGGTCTCATTCCGGCAGAGCTGAGTGATCTGCACTGGTGACCTGCTTCAGGGTTAGCTCTGTGCCAGCTGCTGACTTGCACTGCAGTACCAAACACAGCTAGGCTTAATTCTTATTTTTTGGAACCAGTGGTAACTCTGCATCATTTGTAACGTTAGTCCACGTTACACATTCTTTCACAAATTGTAAGACATTGCTGTTTTCCTAATTAAGGTTGGCATTTCCCTTCCCATACCCCTTCATTTCCAGTGACCATGGCTCAGACTTGACTGGGACAATTTTCTGAGATTTTAGGGGTATGTTGTGACTGCCCCTCCCATAGATTTCCCAGTCTAATCCAAATGTCCCTTCTCACAGCTTAAAGAATTGTAAATCAGAAGTTGGAATCCAAGATAAGCATGTAGTTCCCAAATTCCCCAATGTGGTCTCCAACCACATACACACACCCTCCTCCCCCAGACCTGCATGTAGGGAGCATGCATTGGTTCAACCCACACATGCACACACACACACGTTCACAGAAACACATGGACACAGAGACATGCACATCACTCCCAATTGAAATTGGCAGACGTGGAGGGAGGGAAGAGAAAGAAAAGCTACTGTCAAGGACAACTGTCATTCAGTCCAGTTATTTCCTTTTCAAGTTCTGGTTCTTCAAAGGATTACTTGTAAGACAAATGGCCCTTGTGGCCATTAGTTACGATATTTCAGGATACTGGTTTTTCATACTTGGTAACACGCTAATCTGCCCTCATGATTCATGGGTATTTGGTGAAGGTTAGCGTGGACAGGTATATATTTTGTTCCTCTTTCTGTACTCCCAAAGCCATTTTACCTGCAATTTACACAAGACCAGCACCTTTTATACCCCTTTTTGTCAACACCCTGTCTCCCCTTCCCCTGTACATCCCTCATGGGTTTGTACAGCTCTGTCTATTTCCACACCCCTTCCAGCCTGTGTCTGCATCCAGGGTCTACCCTGTTTCACAATCTTAACAGTTGCAAAGTCCATGTTGATCTTCCTGGAAGTGGCACCTGTGGTTTCTTGATAGCCCATCAATTAGTATGAGTGGCAAGGTTTGTTTCTTGTCATTGTTTCCATGTTTGTTTTGTCAGGTTTGTGTCTGCATTTTGGTTTATTGTCTCCATTTTTCTTATCATCCCATTTGAGGAGGTCCCCAATCAGATAAACTCCCTGGACTAAACATTCTCACACTCCTACATGCTCTCATCAATTAGTGTGACTTACCAGGTTTGGTTCTCATCACTGCCTCCCTTACTTGTCAGTCAGGTTTGTGTCCCTGTATGTTATTGTTTATGGCTTTCTCCATTTTTTATTATCCCTTCTTTTGCATTGAGAAAGTCCTTGAAGCAGCAGATACTTGACCCTTAAAGCAGCAGATACTCTCCTTCCACATAGCCTTACAGAAAGGACCTGCATCAATGAGGCAAGTGAGGAGCTCAGTGCTGGCAGTTGGAGCAGGACCGCAGACCACAGCCTGTGTGCCTGGTGCTGGGTACTGGGGGAGGCAAGTGCCTGTATCCCCCACAAACCAGGTGTGCATGGGGTGTGCGTGCATATTCACCAGCAAAGTTCAAGCTAGACCAGCATCGAGTAGGAGGCCCCAGGTCCGGGCAGGGGTATCAGGTGGGCAGAGGGTCCATGCTGGTATCCAGGGATACCTGTGAGTGTGGGCTGCCTGTGGGACAAGTGTGTGAGTGCTGCATGTTTGGTGCATCAAGCTGGACCAGCCAGTGAGTAGGGAACCCATGGAGTGGGTCAGAGGGCTGGGGTCCAGGTAGGGATGCTGGGCGGACAGAGGGGTTGTGCCAATGCTCGGGGGACCTGCAAATGTCATATGCTTGTGAAGCCTGACAGTGTCGTGCATATACCTGCAGTAGTGACCTCCTGTCTCTGCCAGCCCCAGAAGAGGAGGGGATGTGGCTGTCTGTGCTTGTGCATTACATGGGTCCTGTGTGTGGGTGCTGTTGAAGGCAGCGCTTTGGCTGTGGCAGTGTGACCAGCCATGTCAGTGTCATCTGTGTCTGTGTCTATGTTTCTGTCTGTGTCCGTGTGTTTGTCTCCAGGATAGGTTCTCAGCTTCGCTGCTGGTTGAACCTGCAAAGAGGAAAGCGGCAGCCACATCCCTCAGCCTGGGCAGAGACCCTGAGTCTTCAGGTCCCTGGGCTGGACTCCAGTGGCTGGGAAGGAAGGTCCTGCACCAGGCCTGCTGGAGGTGACGGCTGCTTCTGACATCCCTTAACAATGAGTTGCACTATTTAATCCCTGTTTCTGGGATTGATGAACAAGCTCTGCACAGAGCCCGTGAGACTGAGGGCTGTGAGGTACAGTGAAATGCTGTGTGACCCTTCTTTGTTGAGAAATGGACAAGCCTCATTTCTGCAAAGTCGCTGCTGTTAAAACCTATGTGTTTGAGCCCTTTCTGTGCCTCATGAGTCCTCCCACCCATCATGCTCACAACGCAAAAAGATACTGCAATTCATACCAATTGTTCTTGGGGTACCCAGCCCCCTGAGCTAGAAGACAGAGACGGGGAGCAGAATGAAGCCCCCATAATCCAAGGGGAAATAGTTAGCTACCTGCTACACTTAGACACACACAAGTCTATGGGGCTGGATGGGATCCACCCAAGGGTACTGAGGGAGTGGTGGAAGTGCTCACCAAGCCACTTTCAATCCTTTATCAGCAGTCCTGGCTAACCAGGGAGGTCCCGGTTGACTGGAGGTTAGCAAATGTGACGCCCATCTACAAGAAGGGCTGGAAGGAGGATCCGGGGAACTACAGGCCTGTCAGTGTGACCTCAGTGCTGGGGAAGGTTATGGAGCAGATCATCTTGAGTGCCATCACATGGCATGTACAGGACAACCAAGTGATCAGGCCCAGTCAACATGGGTTTAGGAAAGACAGGTCCTGCTTGACAAACCTGATCACCTGATCTCCATCTAAGCAAGATGACTCACTTAGTGGATGAGGGAAAAGCTGTGGATGTTGTTTACCTGGACTTTAGTAAAGCCTTTGACTCTGTTTCCCACAGCATTCTCCTGGAGAAACTGGCTGCTCATGGTGTGGATGGGTACTCTTCACTGGGTGAAGAACTGGCTGGATGGCCGGGCCCAAAGAGTTGTGGTGAATGGAGTTAAATCCAGTTGGCAGCTGGTCACAAGCAGTGTTCCCCAGGGCTCAGTACTGGGGCCAGTTCTGTTTAATATCTTTATCAATGATCTGGACGAAGGGATCGAGTGCACCCTCAGTAAGTTTGCAGATGACACCAAGTTGTGCGGGAGTGTTGATCTGCTGGAGGGGAGGAAGGCTCTGCAGAGGGACCTGGACAGGCTGGATCGATGGGCTGGGGCCAGTTGTATGAGGTTCAACAGGGCTAAGTGCAAGGTCCTGCACTTGGGCCACAGCAACCACATGCAGTGCTACAGGCTTGGGGAAGAGTGGCTGGAAAGCTGCCTGGCGGAAAAGGACCTGGGGGTGCTGGTCAACAGCCAGCTGAATATGAGCCAGCAGTGTGCCCAGGTGGCCAAGCCAGGCCCATCCTGCCTTGTATCAGAAATACTGTGACCAGCAGGACTAGGGAAGTGATTGTCACTTTGTTCTCAGCACTGGTGAGGCTGCACCTTGAATACTGTGTTCAGTTTTGGGCCCCTCACTACAAGAAAGGCATTGAGGTCTTGAGGTGCTGGAGTATGTCCAAAGAAGAGCAATGAAGCTGATGATGGGTCTAGAGAACAAGTGCTTTGAGGAGCAGCTAAGGGAAGTGGGGTTGTTTAGTCTGGAGAAAAGAAGGGAGACCTTCTCGGTCTCTACAACTACCTGAAAGGAGGTTGTAATGAGATGGGCGTTGGTCTCTTCTCCCAAGTAACAAGCCATAGGACAAGAGGATACAGCGTCAAGTTGCACCAGGGGAGGTTTAGATTGGATATTAGGAAAAATTTCTTCCCCGAAAGGGTTGTCAAGCATTGGAACCGGCTGCCCAAGGAAGTGGTTGAATCACCATCCCTGGAGGTATTTAAAAAACGTGTAGATGTGGCACTTGGGGGCAGCAGTGGACTTGGTAGTGTTAGGTTAATGATTGGAGTCGATGATCTTAAGGGTCTTTTCCAAGTAAATGATTCTATGATTCTATATGGTTGTTAAATATGGAAGGCATCTTGTGGAGTTCCCCAGAGCTCACTCAGCTTGTCCAGGCTCATTAGCCCTGACTCTGGCCTTTGTGTGAGATAGCGCTTTTTCTTCCTTCCCTTTTTTTTCCCCAAAGGTGTTAGTGTCCTCTGCTACCCTTCATAAGGGAAATCTGACTGTAGCCTGAAGTTAGCTCATACCCATCTGCAACACGAAGAGTCACAAAGCTGGTGTATGTATTGACCTGACCAGGGCAGGGCTCCTCAAGGGTGGAAAAGAGGATCTTTAGACCTGTGCAGTGACTCGGAGGGAAGGTATTTTGGTCCCCAGAAAAGCCATGACATAGAAACATGAGCTCCCAAGGGCCAGGATGGGGCAATAGGTGCAGTCAGTCCTGAAGTCCTCCATAGAATCATAGAATCATAGAAACATAGAATGCTTTGGATTGGAAGGGACCTTTACAGGTCATGTAGTCCAACCCCCCTGCAAGAGCAGGGACATCTTTAGCTAGATCAGGTTGCTCAGAGCCCCGTCCAACCTGACCTGGAATGTTTCCAGGGATGGGACCTCCACTACCTCTCTGGGCAACCTGTTCCAGTGCTTCACCACTCTCGTTGTAAAAAATTTCTTTCTTAAATCCAGTCTAAATCTGCCCTTCCTTAGTTTAAAACCATTACTCCTTGTCCTGTCACAACAGGCCTCGCTAAAAAGTTTGTCCCCATCTTTCCTATAGGCCCCCTTTAGGTACTGGAAGGCTGCTATAAGGTCTCCCCGCAGCCTTCTCTTCTCCAGGCTGAACAACCCCAACTCTCTCAGCCTGTCCTCATAGGAGAGGTGCTCCAGCCCTCGGATCATTTTCATGGCCTGGACTCACTCCAACAGCTCCGTGTCCTTCTTGTGCTGAGGGCTCCAGAGCTGGACGCAGTACTCCAGCTGAGGTCTTGCCAGAGCAGAGTGGCAGAATCACCTCCCTCGACCTGCTGGCCACGCTTCTTTTGATGCAGCCCAGGATACGGTTGGCCTTCTGGGCTGCAAGCGCACATTGTTGGCTCATGTCCAGCTTTTCGTCCATCAGTACCCCCGAGTCCTTTTCCGCAGGGCTGCTCTCAATCACATCATCCCCCAGCCTGTACTGAAACTGGGGATTGCCCCGACCCAGGTGTAGGACCTTGCACTTGGCCTTGTTGAACCTCATGAGGTTCACACAGGCCCACTTCTCCAGCTTGTCCAGGTCCCTCTGGATGACATCCCGTCCTTCTGGCGTGTCAGCTGCACCACACAGCTTGGTGTCATCTGCAAACTTGCTGAGGGTGCACTCCATCTCGCTGTCAATGTCATTGATGAAAATATTGAACAGCACTGGTCCAAGTACGGACCCCTGAGGGATACCACTCGTCACTGATCTTCATCTGGAGATTGAGCCGTTGACCGCTACCTTCTGGATGTGGCCATCCAACCAATTCCTTATCCACTGAACAGTCCACCCATCAAATCCTTATCTCTCCAATTTAGAGAGAAGGATGTTGTGGGGGACCGTGTCAAAGGCTTTACAGGAATCCAGATAGATGACATCCATTGCTTTTCCCTTGTCCACTGATGTGGTAACTCGCTTGCAGAAAGCCACTAGGTTGGTCAGGCAGGACTTCCCCTTGGTGAAGCCATGTTGGCTGTCTCGAATCACATCCCTGTCGTCCATGTGCTCTAGCATAGCTTCTAGGAGGCTCTGTTCCATGATCTTCCCAGGAACAGAGGTGAGGCTGACAGGTCGGTAGTTCCCAGGGTCATCCTTTCTACACTTTTTAGAAATGGACACAATGTTTCCCTTCTTCCAATCACCAGGGCCTTCACCTGACTGCCATGACTTTTCAAATGCCATGGAGAGTGGCTTGGCAGCTACATCAGCCAATTCCCCCAGGACTCTGCGATGCATCTCATCAAGTCCCATAGACTTATATGTATTCAGGTTCCTCAGGTGGTTGTGAACCTGATCTTCCTTTTCAGTGGGAGGGGCTTTACCCCCCTGGTCCCCAACATGTTGTCCATTGACTCGGGAGGGGTGAGGAGAGCGATTGCCAGAGAAGACTGAAGCAAAAAAGTTGTTGAGTACCTCAGCCTTCTCCTCATTTGTTGATACTATCTCATCATTCTTGTTCATCAGTGGAGGTACGCTTTCTTTAACTTTCCTTTTCTGGTTGATATACCTGTAGAAGCCCTTCTTGTTATTCTTTGCATCCCTTGCCAAGTTCAGCTCCAGCTGCACCTTGGCCTTCCTGACCCCATCCCTACACAAGCGGGCAGCATCCCTATACTCTTTCCAGGTTGCCTGTCCCTGCTTCCATTGCCTGTGCAGTTCCATGTGAAAGTACTGCTCTGTTCCCACATTTAGCTTGACTTGCAGTTAGCAAGAGTCACTGCAAGATGATGTGCAACTGTGCTGCTGGAGTTTGGGACTCTTCTAGGCTTTAAATGGTCCTGGGTTTAAGCCAAATGTGGGAAATGATGGTGGAGAGATGCAAGGTTTGCTGAAGAAACTCCTACCCGCTGGATGCCACAAGAGATTGAAGGACCTGAATCCCATGCAAGGTCTTACTCAACTTCCCCTTCCCTCTTTTTCCCACTGGGCTAGCTGAGTTCCTTCGACCATGGAAGAGGACAAGAAGATCCATGCAGCAGATGAGAAAGATCAGACTGAACTTCTGTCCCAGGTTCTGAGACCCTCTACCTCTGCACTTTCTGAGACCCTCTGCCCCTGCAGTATTTGGTGTTCGGCAACAGTTTTTGTATTTCTACATCCTCTGATATCCAGTGGTCAGCCACTACCACCTCAGGGACCCAACCATGCAGCCCCTTCTCTCCTAAATGGGTGTCTCAGCCACCAGAACTTAGGATCTCTGCAGCAACTAGCCCCCTCTGGTCCCTCCAGTAACCAATTCTTCCAGTTGTCTTACTCATCCACACAGCTGGTTCCCACATCACTTCACTTACTCAGCTGCTAGTCTGCCTGGATACTTGCTTACACACTTACACAGCCTTACTTGCTCTATTTGCTTGCACCATGGACACACAGGCCTTATGACTCCGGTTACTGCACTCGGGCCCCTGTACGCACACATGCACACAGAATAGAGAGTCCTCACCCAGGAAAATAGTTAGAAATGAAGTTTAATAAGAAGACAGGAGAGACTGCACTGAGCAGGCACAGGGCATGGCCAGACAAGTGTACCGACCAGCCTGTTGTTCCTCCCCTAAACGTCCTATAATAAATCTTGTACAATCCTGAGATGCTTTTCCCTTTCATTCCATAATGTGTCCCGTACCCCCTAGGCATTAACTCTGCCTCAGTCTGTAAAGTGACCCAGAAAGCTGCTACCACCGACTCATCGGGATGGGTATCACCCCCAGAGCATGGGGCTGATGGCTCTCCTGGGACAGACCTAGGAAGGTCTGGGTCAGGGTGTCTATGTCTCTGGTTAGGTTATTGCGGTTTCTCTACCTGTTGTTGGGCCTCTGTGCTCCTTTGTGTGTGTTGAGACCAGCTTTTTATCATATAACCAAAGAAATTTACTTTGCAAAGGAGCAGAGAAGAGCTTAAACCCAGCAGCACTGGTAAGCATTTTGAATAACCACTTCTCTGAAGGCCTTAATGATAAGGCAATCCTGTAGCAATGACTGAACTTTTATTTCAAAGCACAGCTGAATGCAAGCTCCAGGGCAGCAGGTCTGTAAATGAGAGAGGTATTATTTCCATTTTCTCATCTTGAGAAGGGGAGAAGTGACTACTCTGCAATGGCTGCTCCATCTGCTTAATGAGCTTGGGAACTGCTCCATACTCCTCTGGGATGCAGAGTAAGGTGAAGAGAAAAGCTGATTTTTGTGCTCCAGGGCACCTACACTACGACGGGGTACCTACACTACGACATGAGGGACAGTTTTGGCCTCAGTGGATACGAGGTAGGTTGGTAGCAGTGCAGAAGTCTGCAGGGCTTAAGACGGCTTTGTCCTTCACGTGCCTTGTGTGTCTGTTTAAAGATTATGCATTTGCCATGGAATTCATCCCCTGTCTTTGGGCATCTGTAATGCAGGAGTGTGATGACACAGGGCGTTAACATGAGGTCTGCAAATACACATCCACATATACAGGTGTAGGGGTGAGCTGAGCATCTGCAAACAGTTCAGTTACTGAAGGCTGGTGCCATTTGAAGAGAGACCAATGCTCTTTTGGGGGCATGGTTCACCCCTCTGCTCCACACAGATGCCTCAGATACTCCAGATCATTTAAATAATGCCAGCCTTTTCATAGACTGTTTGACTTGCTCTTGCTCTGCTTTGATATTTCACTCCTAAAATCAATTATTTCAAATATTTTCTAGTTTGTTCAGTAGAAGAAGTAGATTTACAGCATACCCTGTATCAGTCAATACTAAGCAATTAATAAAAAAAAAACCCCTCTTCATTTTAAGTCAGAGAAAATAAATGGCTGGACACTTGGCATAAACAAAGTACATTTAAATATTAGTGATCCTGTTTTCCTGCGACAATTTAAAGATATGTTGCATATTGCAATAAAAATATTTTCAAAATAAATTTGTTTTTCAAAATATCCTAGTTGAAAATACGTATGCATTTAACACTTTTGAAAGTATCCTGCAACAGTATAAGAAAGAGGAATACAATGGGCCATTTAACAAACACAGATTAAACAAATATGTGACACTGATTTGGGGCTTATTTTCTAATTTAATATTTCTGTATGCTATGAAGTTCTTCTGTGCATGACAGACATCTCAGAAAAAAGAAACTAAGGTATTACAGGTCTGATAAAAAAAGTTGTAAAGATAAAATATTAAAGGACAGGAAAGATAAGTTATTATAATACACATTAGTTTATATGTTTTCATTTTGAATAATATGCACCATGTACAGATGTAAACTCCTTTAAAAATTATTATTCACGTGCTCTGGCTTTATTGCAAATTTTCAGGAAGTCAGTGATGAAGTGAAGAAATACATTTCAAAAGACTGCACCATATTGTTTCACAAAATCCAGATATTTTTCCTTCCTGTTTGTTTCTTCTGGGTTAAAAATAACCATTAATTTAGGAAGCCGATGAGTTCTAAAGGCAAGGTGACAGAGGAGGAGAAGGAAAGGACAGGAGACTAAAACAAGTTTTTAAACAGCCACATCTCAGTTTAGATGGCAGTAACAATTGGGGTATATTTTTTAGAACAAGAAGTTGTTCTATAAAATCAACTGTGGGCTATCAGTAAAAAAAAAAGAGTTCAAAATATTTATAAATATTAAAGGAAAATTTCTGTAGATGTGCTCAGAAAACTCACATGCTGGTATGAGTTAGAGAATACCAGACTTTGAAATACTAAGAAATAATGAAGGAACAATATTTCCAGTCTGGCATCTTGTTAAATATACCGCACTGATGCTGCCTGAATTCCAGCTGCTCCTAAGCGAATTGTGTAAAGCTTTGTTATTGACTTCTTGGATGTTAAGGTAAAACAAGAGAATTTTAAAAAACCCTCAGATAACTCAGATGGCATCAACCATTACTATTATTACTTGGGAGCATTACTTTTAATTTCTTCAAACATATTTGGAGTTACTAAATATTTAAAATACATTCAACAGATTTAAAAAGATTGAAAGACAAAACACTTAGTTCAGTCTTAATTCATTCGGCTTCTAAGCAAGGAAGTCTGGTTTTAGCCCTTCTCTAGGAAACCGTTGTTGAGCAAATATACCAAGGAAAACAAAGATAGCTGTTTGGCAGGAATAATACCAGCAAGGGCTGCATGCAGGGAAATGCCCAGTTAGCCAGCAGTCACAGTTCTCCACAATAAATTAAAGCATTGGGTTGCTTATGTGCTTGTCCCCACCCCTTTAAAAAAAAAAAAAAGAGAGTGCTGTATGTATGAATGTGGGTGCAGTTTAGGATAAATGTGTAAGCTACTTCTAGGCTGCTTACGGAGACTACTGCCATTGGCTGCAGTCTTACTGGTGGCTGGGAGTGACAGCCTTCTGAGCAGCCTGTCCTGTGAACGATTCCCAGTGCTATTTTCATCTCTAATAATGGTAGGACAGTACTATTCCTGAGGAGAGATAAGAATCCTCGCTTCCATAATTTGTAGTGATCAGCTAAAGGCTGAAGTTAGTTATGGCAGACTGGAGTTCATAATGATGTCATAATCTGGCTGATTTGTGGGAAATGATACAGTGGGCAGGTGTGTGGCAGCATGGTGACCCTCCAGGAAAAAGCCATGTCCTCTGTTTCTCCTGAGCTTCTAGCACCCGCTAGAACCAGTACAGCCACACAGACAGAGCTCTTGTCAGAGCGTGTGACCACCCGCGTTTCAGGCTGCAGGGTGTGCCTGGGGCTTCTCCGGGAGATGGAGGGCGGTAACAAGCACACCTGTGTGAGGTGCGGCCAGGTAGATGAACTGCTCTGCCTGGCGGCTGAGCTTCTGGAGGTGGCAGACTGAGGAGCAGCTGAGAGTCTGAGAAGGTGATATAGACCAATGGAGCAGTGCTCTGTCATCTCTCATATGCACAAGCCAACTCAGTATGGCCACTACTGAGGTAGGTCCAGTATCTATTTTGTGCCAGGATGAAGGCAGTGTTATGAGGGATGGGGAGGAGTGGAAGCAAGTTACTGCAGGGAGCTGTAAGAGGAACCCCTCCTTACCCTCTCAGCTACCTTTAGAGTACAGGTATGAGGCTTTGAGTATGGTAGACAAAGGAAATTATGAGGCAGAAGAGGAGGAATGTGTGCAAGTACCCTCACCAAGTTCAGATCAACCAACTCCTCACATCAAGAGCTGTATTAAGACCAGCACTGAGAAGAAACAGCAGAGAGTTATGGTCATAGGTGACTCCCTCATGGGCAGAACAGAGGCACCCATCGACAGACCAGACCCTCTTTTTGGGGAAGTTTGCTGCCTCCCTGGGGCCTGAATCAGTGATGTCAACAGACAACTGACGAGCTTAGTACAGTCTTCAAATTATTACCTACTCCTGCTCTTTCACTTGGGTACTGACATCACAACAAGAAGTCCAAGGTCAATTGAAAGATATTTCAGGGCCCTGGGAAGAATGCTGAAGGATTCAGGAGCACAGGCAGTGTTTTCCTCAATCCTCCCCGTAATGGGGAGAGATGCTATAAGAAACAAGCACACCCAAGACATCAATACCTGACTCCAAGACTGGTGCCTTTGCCAGAACTTTGGCTTTTATAACCACAGAAGAGTCTTCAAGACACAAGGTATGCTGGGGCCTGATGGGATCCACCTGTCCTAATGGGGGAAACACTTCTTTGCTCACAAGCTGGCAGGACTGATTGAGAGGGCTTTAAACTAGAATCAAAGGGGAAAGGGGATAACATGAGGAGAGCTGAAGGTAAGCCAAGGGTTGGCATGGCACTGCCTGAAGGTGGGCAATGCTAATGGGAGCATTTACCCTGCTCCCAGGAGCACTGAGGGTTTAGGAACACACCTGAAATGCTTGTACACCAACACACGCAGTATGAGAAACAGGATGAACTGGAAGCATTGGTCCATTCCCAGAGCTAGGATGACATTGGTGTTAGTGAGACTTGGTGGAATGAGTCCCACAACTGGAGTGCTGGGATGGAGGGCTATAAGCTGTCCAGCAGGCTGTCTTTAATACTAATGATAGACTTTAGGCTGCCCCATCCCCTGAGCTGAAGGACCACGAGTGTGGGAACAGTGACTTTCCATTTGTGGACACTGAAATTATAAGGGACCAGTTGTATCAGCTGAATGCCCGTAAGTTCATGGGGCCTGATGGAATTCATCACAGAGTACTGAAGGAGTTAGTGGATGTAGCAGCTAGCTACAGAAGGAGAGTTGGTGTGGCCTCATCTTGAATATTGTGTGCAGTTCTGGGCCCCACAATTTAAGAAGGATGTGAAGGTACTTGAATGTGTCCAGAGGAGAGCAACAAAGCTGGTGAAAGGGCTGGAAGGCATGTCCTATGAGGAGTGGCTAAGGACTTTGGGTTTGTCTAGTTTGGAGAAAAGGAGGCTGAGGGGTCACCTCATTGCTCTCTACGGCTTCCTGAGGAGGAGATGTGGAGAGGGAGGTGCTGATATTTTCTCCCTGGGATCCGAGGACAAGACACCTGGGAATGGTTCAAAGCTGTGTCGGGGAGGTTCAAGCTTGACATTTGGAAACATTTCTTTACCAAGAGGGTGTTCAAACCCTGGAACAGGCTTCCCAGAGAGGTGATTGATGCCCCAAGCCTGTCAGTGTTTAAGAGGCATTTGGACAATGCCCTTAATAATATAGTTTAACTTTTGGTCAGCCCTGAAGTGGTCAGGCAGTTGGACTAGACGATCATTGTAGGTCCCTTCCAACTGAAATATTCTATTCTAAATTTACATGAAAGAGTGATACTAGTTTTTGCTCTGAAATTAAACACCCACTTGAAATGGTCTAAACTTTTCTTTCTAGTATATCACAGAGTCTGAGTATTGCCAAAAATGTCTGATCATGACTATAATTAACAAAATGACCTTTTTCTACACTGCTATCCTTGAGTCACTGAAATTCTTCATTTTGCTTTGCAGAAGAATTATTTGGGATTAAACTATACTTCCTTAAGGTGTTGGGGAAGATGTACTTATGGCTTCCATTGCCTAATGAAGGCCTACCTTCACTTCATTTCCCATGACATGTTTTGTCACACCCCACTGTGCCTCATTCTCCAGGGAAGTAAGTTTTGTGAGCTATAGTTCTCTGTTGCTCCTCCATGGGGGACTTCCAGCTCCTGCCCACATAGGTGCTGCTGGGAAATTTGTTGTGCTACTATGGGATTTTAACCACCTGGAAATAAAACAACAGGCCATTAAGAAAAAACTCCAGATCTTACACTTGCAATTTCTATGGCCTAACAAATTACTCAGTGTATTTAATCATCAGAAGAATTAAACAAACTCTCTTTATTGGAATGATCTCATTGACAAACTGAGAAAGGTCAGAAATACATTTGTAGGCTTACTGCTGCAATGAAATGGGATGATTTGACCACAAGAACATTTTCTAAGAGAAAACAAGTTTTCTGCATGTTAAGATCCCCTGAAATATCCTGTGGCAGTAATTTCCTGGGTAAAATAGAGAAAAAACAAGCATGTTTTTATCTTGTATTTGAAAAAAATCTTTTCACAGGAAAGTGACTTCTACATACATTGGGTTTTTTTATTATTACCAACATTGGCATTGTTGAACAGGATGTCTAGGTGTGGAGATACCACACGCTTACCCAAACTGCACACAAATATGCACACAAATTCATCACAAATAGTAAAACTGCATTAAAAATATTTTCGCTTGCTAAAAATTATATTTATTCTGTAATGAATCTTAAATCGCTGCCTTTTAATTTTGGGGAACTACATAAAAATGAAAAATATTTCAAATACATATGTATATGAAATAAATATATATTATATTTACAATATATTTTAAGTGTGTATTCTATATTAATATATGATTTAATATAATTTATATGTATGTATAATTTATTAAATAAATAAAAATACTAAAAATGTAGTTTCCATTGAAGAAAAAAATAACGGAGACTTCCCATTCAATGATTTGATGATTTTTTTTAATTGAGGGGAGGACAGAAGACCAACAATTTTATTTTCTGAAGGCTTCCCACTGAGATTGCTGTCTGTATTGCTCACAGCCTTTCCAGTATAGCCCACACAGCTTTAGCGAGCTCCTGGCTGTGATGGTCGTTTTTCCCGTGTGACATTTCTTGCAGTATGCTCCCCTTCCCAAACTTCTAGCTGGCTACATGTCAGGGAGCAGTGAGGGCAGGCTGTTTGGCCAGAAAAGGTGAACTGAGAGCTGAGGACAATAGCAAGGCAGGGGCAAAGCAGAATCAACTAGAGGAGGTTGCTCAGGACCGTTTCCAGACATGTTTTGAATATTTCCGTGAACAGAGGCTACACAGCTCTTTGGTAAACCTTTTTCAATGTTTCTGCACTGCAAAAAACCCCTTTTTTTAAGTTGAAATGGAATTTCCTGAATGGAATTTACCAGTGCCCGTTGCCTCGTCTTGTCACTGGGTACCACTGAAAAGAGCCTGGTTCCATCTTTTTCCTCCTTCCAATCAGAAATTTATGCACATTGGTATAACACCCTGAGCCTTCTCTTTTCCAAGCTGAACTGTCTGAGTTCTTCAGCCTTTCCTCACATGAGGGGTGCTCTAGTCCCTTAATCATCTTTGTGACACTTTGCTGGACTCTCTCCAGTGTGTCCATGTCTCTCTTGTACTGGGAAGCCCAGAACTGGACACAGCACTCCAGGTGTGGCCTCACCAGTGCTGAGTAGAGGGGAAGGATCACCTCCCTTGACCTGCTGACAAAGCTTCTGCTCACAGAGCCCAAGATGCTGTTTGCCCTCTTTATTGGGAAGGCACATTGCTGGCACATGTTCAACTCTGTGTTCACCAGGAACACCAGGTCCTTGTTTGCAAAGCTGCTTTCCAGGTGAGCGGCCCCCAGCCTGTATTTGCATCAGGTATTCCTCCCCATTGCAACAATTTGCAATTCCCTTTGCTGTACTTGATGAGGTTCCTTTCAACCTATTTCTCCAGCCTGCCGAGGTCCCTCTGAATGGTGGCATAACCATCTGGTTTATCACCCCCTCCTAACGGCTTTGTACCAGCTACAAACTTGCACAGGATGCGCTCTATCCTATCATCCAGGTCATTAATGATGAGATTAAACAGTATCGTCTTCAGTACCTATGAGTTTGAAGCTTGCAGACTTGTAGCTTACTTTTGCTTTCAGAGCTTGAAGCCAAGGGTAGTTCCTGTAGGAATGAAGTGAAGAGTGGGGTAAGAAAGAAGACAAGGAGCGTACAAGGCTGCTGGCCAACTCAATGACCAGAATGAGGCAAAGAGAGCTGGTGTTGCCATACCCGTAACCCTAGTGGAGCTACCCCTTAACCACTCAATGTGCTCACAGATTTTGGCTGCCTAAGACACTCCAATTGCCTACATGCAAGCCACTGAGCACACAGGCAGTGTGGATGATCAGCCAGAGAGGATCTGCAGAGAAAAGGTGGGCACTCATACAGGCGTTCCCAACGGCTGCTGCTTATATGTCCTCAGTCAGTCTGCAGACACTGCAGAAGTTCACATGTGAGCTAGATACTTAGACTCCCTTTGCAGCCCGGAAAGAGAGCTGGGCACTTGCTGGGTGTAATTCATCTCATCCTTGGACAAGTCTAAGCAGCTTGGATCAGCTGTACCTTACACCCACAGAGACAACAGAAAATTCTGCCTGTTTCTGTTGACTATAATGGGAGCCTGGAGCGGAACTGATCTTCTACAAGTCTATGGTTACGTAGGCATGCACATATGCAGACAGAGTTCAGAGGCTCAGCTCTGAGGTAGTCAGCATAGGGGCTCTCTACCACTGTGCCAATGACTGAAAAGAGTGATGTGACTGAGTATGGCATTGCTTGAGGAAGATGCAAATACTCTCTCCCACTCCCTGGAAGAACTGAGCTGTTGGTTCCCAATGAAGGTCTTTAATTATCACTTGCTGAGTAAGTATCTGCAGCACCAGATACAGCTGCAGTGGTGGTACTCCTTGCTTCAGAGATAAACACCGACAGTATGTCTGAGGACATCCTGATTTCTCTCCTTTGCCAGAACAGGGACTGTAGATATGAGCAGGGGTGTATTTGTCCCTGTTGTACATGTGACATCTCTGAAGGGAGGTGTGGTCCAGCCTCTTTCACTTTTCCTCCCTCAGCATGTTGACCATTGTTGGCTTCAGGCTGGTTTCTCTCACATTTTCTTATCCCAGTCATGTTGTTCATTCCCAGGGGTTGTGGCCATGGTTTGAGAAACTCTGCTAATAAATAGACTGTAACAACTCCCAGCTTCATTCTGGCCACTGGGTCAGTGGTAGAGGCCATTGGGCTGGGGGAGTGGAGATATCTGTATACAGAACAAGCATCAGAGACAGCCCAGAGGCAAGATCCTCTCAGAGATCAATGATTTAAGCACTTCCCTGAGTTCTAGACTCTGTACCAAATAAGAGAGGGTATTCTGGGACCCCACATCATGGACCCTTAAATGAATGGGCAAGCACCTGTGCAACTCATTTGTTTTAAATTCCTCCTCCAAACACACCAGGTCAGCTATGGCCCTTGCACCTAGACCTGGAAGAACTTTGCTGGTTCTGAACACCATCTCTGAGTGTCCCATAGCCTCCTCATCACCAAAGTGGTGGGATATGGGCTGGATAAATGAATGATAAGGTGGGTGGAAAATTGGCTGGACTGCTGAAATCAAGAAGTGGAGAACAGTGGTGTGAAGTGCAGCTGATGAGAATAAACTAGTGGTGTCCCTCAGGGATAAATACTGTGGTCAATACTGTTTAATGTCTTCATTAATGAGCTGGATGATGGGATGAAATGTTCTCTCAGTGAGTTTGTGGAGGACATCAAAATGGGGAAAGCAGTCAGTATGCTGGATAGCAGGGCTGCTATTCATAGGGACCTGGACAGTTTGGAGAAATAGGCTGGCATGAACATCATAAAGTTTGACAAAAGTAAATATGACATCTTTCATCTGGGAAAGGACAGTCCTATGCAATCAGTAGAGTCTAGTGGCTGACTGTCTAGGAAGAAGCTTTGCAGAAAAAGACCCTGGTAGATGAATAGCTGAATAGGAGATGGCAATGTGTTCATGTTGCAAAGAAGGCAATACACATTCAGGGCTTTGTTAGCAAGGGTCTAGCTAGTTAGCCCAGGGAAATGATCTTACCCCTCCACTCAATGCTTTTGAATCCCATTTGCAGTACTGTGTCCAGTCCAGGACAACAAAGACAGTGATATACTGGAGTGAGTTCCTTGGAGGGCCACCAAACTAATCACTGGGCTGGAGCACATGACATGCAAGGAGAGGCTGAGAGAACTGGATTTGTTCATCCTTAAGAAGAGAAGGCTAAGGGGAGACCTTATCTCTCTCTATAACTAGCTGATGAGATGAGGATAGAGAGGAGACAGAGCCAGACTCTTTCTGGAGGTGTACAGCAACAGGATGAAAGGCAACAGACACTAATTGGAACATGCTGAATTCTTACTAAATATAAAGGATTTTGTTTGTTTCTTTATTTTTTTCCATGAGACTGGCCATATACTTGAACAGGTCTGTGGAGTTTGTGAGACTTGATGACCTCCAGAAGTCACTCCCAACCTAAATTATTCTATGATTCTATGTTTTAATGATTCTGTACTCCAATACATGTTTATAACCATCTTTATTGCTGTTGTTGGTGCAGGAATAAAGAATGGAATCAAATAACATCACCACCACTGTGACAGAATTTGTCCTGTTAGGCCTGACACAGAATCACAAGCTGAAGTATTGTCTCTACGTGATCTTCTTTCTCATCTATGTTATAACTTGGTGAATTTCACCATCATTGCAACTGTAGCTGCTGATCACCAGCTCCACACACCCATGTACTTCCTGCTGGCCAACTTGGCTTTCCTTGATGTCAGTGATTCGTCAGTCAATACTCCCAAACTGCTGTCAGGCCTCCTTACCAAATATACAGTGATCTCATTCAATGCGTGCTTCCTCCAGATGTTCTTCCATTTCATTGCTAGTGTGATGGCGTTTTTCCTTGTAGGGATGACAATTGGCCATCTATAAGCCACTGCATTACTTATCTATCATGAACTGGAACAAGCGCACAGGTTTGGTGGCAACTGCATGGTTCAGTGCGTTTGTTCACTCTACTGTACAAACTGGTTTTCTTCTCCCGCTTCTGTGGCTCCAATGTAGACAATTTCTACTGTGATGTCCCTCAAGTCATCAAACTGGCCTGCACTGATACCTGCATGGCTGAACTACAGATGGTGTTTAATAGTGGAGTGATTCTCATTATTCTTTTTGTAATCTTGATTATTTCCTATACTGTCATCTTGCTGAAGAGAAGGACATGCATCACAGAAGGGAAGCAGAAAGCCCTATTTGCCTGTGGAACCCAGATAACCATTGTGAGCTTGATATTCATCCCCTGCATCTTCATCTATGCTCAGTCTTATAAGAAATTCCCTATGGACAAGGTGGCCTCCATTGTTTATACTGCGGTCACCCCAATGCTAAACCCAATGATCTACACACTGAGAAACACTGAGGTGAAAAAGGCCATCAGGAGAACACTGCGGAAAATCTTTCTCTCTGGAGGGATACAGAAAGCAGACCAGCCAGCAGATCCAAAGAGAACAGATCTGATGCTTCCATGAGAAAACTGCGTTCACCACTGAGATTCCTGCTGCTTCAGTAAGCAAATTTCTAGATGTGAGATGGGGACAACATTCCCCTCACATAAGCTTAGGAAGGTCAGTCACATGTTTTCTTGTTCTCCTCCATGGAGTGTGCAGTACGATGTAATTTGTAGGGCCTAATGAGAGTTTTCTGTAATAAATCACCTGCAAAGACAGCACCACGGCACACCCTGGATACTGACCATGCTAGGGGCCCTAACTATGCCCTTGTTCTCTCCTGTGGAAATCACAGCTGGACCTTCCACTCCGGCATGTCTCACTTCTTTTTAGCAATCTAGTGTAGTTTCATCTCTAGGTTAACACACCTGAAAGCTAGCTTGGTAAATTTGATTGTTATTTCTGCTTGTCACATAATTGCAAAGGATCTTTATAGTAGTGTCAGCTGTAGGTTTAGTGCACTCCCTTTTTCCCCCTGTTATGCTCACTTCAGGTGGACTGTATAGCTATTAGGATCTCTCCTGGAGTGGAGCATCCTGGTCCCACATTAGACATGGAGGGACATGGAGGTGTTTGAGGGATAAGATTGCCTCAGGGATCACTTAAGGGTGCTCCAGGGATGGAGGTTCCATCCCCTCACCATTCCTCTGTTCTTTGCTCTGCCCCATCCTCCAGTTTCATCCCAGCAATCCTTACCTTACATGATCATGGTCTCCTACAAATCCATAGAGCCTTCTACACAGAACAGGCATTTTGAACATGATTCTATAGAAGGACAAATGTGGCAAGTGGGAGATAGACCTCCCATACTGTTTCCTGAATTAGAAAGAAATTAAAATTTCTTTGTAGATCCTTGTAGAGGATCTTAAAAGTTTTTTAAGAAATGTCAGGCCCAAAACTGGGCCACCTGGAACCAGGCAAAGACCTGGGGGAGCAGGATGGATGAAGAGAAGAGGAGATTCTCTCTGCAGGAATATCTGACATCACCTCAAGGAGGATGTTGGGTGGAGGAGAAACCTTAGAAGTTTCTAGAACTGCCCCAGAAAGTGCTGCTGAGAATCAAGCCACCTAACCTACAGATGACCTATTGTGAGGCTCGCACTCAGAATTAGCATAGTCCTTTGGCTCTCAAATGTAGAGAAGTGTCCTGCGTGCCCCACATGGTAGGCTAACAAGGCCCCTCAAAGAGCCTATGGAGTAGGTACTGTGCCAGAGATGATGAAAGTTCTGTGCACTGTGGGTGCAGCCAGACTCCCCTCAAAGGGGCTAGCTGTGGGCAGTATGGATGTGAACACTTCTGGTCCATTGGCTGAGGTAAATCACTATAGATGACATAGACAAAGACTGGTTATCTTTCACTGCTGAAGGAGTGCTGAAGGACTGGTTTCAGGGCCAATTACATGACAGTAGTGCAAAGGGACAGAAACTTTGCTCCAGAAATTGTAAGATTGCTCAGAATCCGCGAGGATCATGGAGCCAGCCCTAGCTGAAGAAACTTCCCCAGTGTATCGAAGACCTGATCATGGACACCATTCCAGAGTGGGGATGCTGCTGTCCAGGTTCAGGTGCCTCTTACTGGGTTTAAGAGGGATGGTGGTTTCATGTGTGGGAAACAAGCCATGGTCAAGGTACTGAGTTGCCAGGTGAAGGAGTCATGGGATGAGGTGAGCGCACTATGCACCAGAGAACCAGAACAGGATTGCAAGAAGAGACAGAGCAGATGCAATAGCAAATGTCCTGTGTGGCAATGAAGGATGTACAACTGGAGAGTACACTTTATCAAGTCGTGAGGAAGACTCCCAGGATGGGGGATGCTGGATGCTTGTGGCCTTTGACAGAGGAAAAAAGGCACTCTTTGTAAGGCACTTCTTATTTTCTTTTGCCAGAGGATAGGTAGGACAGTTAAGGAAGGGGATAAATAACAAAAACCCCCTACTTCACGTGCAACTATATTTGGATTTGTATAGCACACAACAGGAAGGGTTTCACAAGGACTGAGAACACTATGATCTGTGAGGGTGCAATGCCTTCTGGGCTATTATTGGAAGACTTTGTGGATGGAGCCATAGTTAGTCCGCTCTGCACCTACGCTGTACGGATAGGTGAGCAATTGGCTGATGGGTCAGGTTCAAAGATTTATAGTAAATGGGGTCACATCAGGCTGGCAGGCGGTCACCAGCAGGATTCCTCAGAGCTCAATTTTAGGGCCTGTGCTCTTCAATGTTTTATAAATGATCTGGATGCAGGAATTGAATATACATTGTTTGCCAATGATACTAAACTAGGAGGATCTGTGGACTCCCTCGAGGGGAGAGAGGCCTTACAGAGAGATCTGCATAGACTAGAGAGCTGGGCAATCACCAACCATATGAAATTTAACAAGAGCAAGTGCCGGATTCTCCACCTGCGATGGGGTAATCCTGCTTATACAAAAAACTGGGGGACAAGACACTGGAGAGCAGCCCCATGGAAAGAGCTCTGGGGGTTTGGGTTGATGGCAAGTTGAATATGAGTCAACAGTGTTCCCTGGCAGCCAAAAGGGCCAGCTGTGTCCTGGAGTGCATCAAGCACAGCATAGCTAGCCGGTCAAGGGAGGTCATTGTCTCACTCTGCACTGGTGCAGCCCCACCTCGAGTACTGTGTGCAGTTTTGGGCGCCTCAATATAAGAAGGACAGCAAACTATTAGAGTGTGTCCAGAGGAGGGTGACCAAGATGGTGAAAAGCCTCGAGGGTAAGACTTATGAGGAGTGGCTGAGGTCACTTGGTTTGTTCAGCTTGGAGAAAAGGCTGAGGGGTTGTTGTGTTAAGAGTTACTGTCGTGTTACAAATAGGAGTCTGAGGAGTGGCTGGGGGGGGGGAACCCTCCCGTTGAGTCACGAGGTTCAGACAGGACCCCCTTGCTTTCTAAACTCCTTCTCAGAGAGGAGTCTAGGTGCGGCTAGGTCCAGTCTTAGTCTCAGATTTGGTCAACGGTTTATTTTCTAAGGACTGTGTGTATAGCCACTTATCAGAACCAGAGCCCTCTCAGGGCTTTCGCTAAGGCAACAGCATTAATTTACAATGTTTTAAGTCCGGTCGTGTCCAGCGTACTGAACTTCATGATTACGAATTCACAAATAACGTGCTTACACCCCCAGTCTCATCGCGTTGCATGAACTATCACGGCCACACGTAAAGAGTCTGGTCATGTTCAATGAGAACTACCACAGCTAGATCAATGAAGAGTGCAGTTTATTAGAGCAACAGACACACAGATTCTTTGGATTACCGGTGATAAATTCACTGTCTGCAAAGCACGTGCAAATACCAAGAATATGAGTAACACTGCCGGCTACAAATGCGTTAAAAGATAATAAAGCAACTCTATAGAGGTTCCTAAGTTTCCCGGGGAGGCACGTGGTATAACCAAGTGTTCGAATCTTACCCAAAGGTGTTCCGATGGGGGGGAAGAGAGGCTCAGCCCGTCGGCTGATCCCAGAAGTCAAAGTGGTACACAATGGTGTTTTCCCTAACATTCTCTTTCTCTTAAACCATTTTATACTACCTTTCACCTTTCGGGTGGAGCTTGAGTGACTCTAGTCATACATACCTTTGTTTAGGATTGGTGTAAAGTTTTCTCGCTTCTCTTTTAAAGGTATAAGCTAGGAAAATTCAGAGCGCAAGCTCAGTGAGGGGTGGTTGCACCTTGGAGGCGGGTAGCTTTTGGGATGGAGGTGTGTTTTGGTATTATAATGATGTTATAATGAGCAAAGTTCACCAAAAGGACAGCGTTTTGTCAAAGACATGACAGGCTGTTGGCCCAGGGTAGTAAATATGCAGGTTATCAGTTCCATGACACCTTTAAGTTCCTATATAGTCGCAGAGCCT
Source organism: Mycteria americana (assembly GCF_035582795.1). Taxonomy (NCBI): domain Eukaryota; kingdom Metazoa; phylum Chordata; class Aves; order Ciconiiformes; family Ciconiidae; genus Mycteria; species Mycteria americana. Next base: position 7,765,648 of record NC_134386.1, read on the forward strand.
GGCCGCGGCATCTCCACACCGCTCTGCCCCCTGGGCAGTACCTCTTAGAGGCAACACACCAGATTCCCCTGGTGTTACCGACATCTAAGGTTGCAGGCCTAGGGAACTTCCGTGGAATGGATTCCCTGCATGTCAGCCACGTTCCACCTGGGCAGCTTCTTCAGTGCTGTGCCTTACCTAAAAGTGTGAATATAAGTTTAATTACTAAGTCACCTCAGCAATTATCCCACAGGGGTAACCTCATCACCGTCCAGAACTTCCTCAAGGTGGGCAGTGGAGAGGCAGGTGCTGATCTCCTCTCTCTGGTGACCAGCAATAGGACACAAAGAAATGGAATGAAGCTGTACCCGAGGAAGTTCAGGTTGGACATTAGGAAAAGGTTCTTCACTGAGAGGGTGGCCGGTCACTGGAACAAGCTCCCCAGGGAAGTGGTCATGGCACCAAGCCTGTCAGAGTTCAACGAGCATCTGGAGGACACTCTTGGTCATATGATTTAGTTTTAGGTAGTCCTGTGAGGAGCAGGGAGTTGGACTCGATGATCCTTATAGGTCCCTTCCAACTTGAGATATTCTGTGATTCTGCCTTGGAATCAAACTGAGAAGTAGATTACGGAGTGAGTACTAAGGGCAAGATAAAATGTCTAAGGCAAGGTTTATTTCTTCCCAAAGTAGACATTAAAAATGGGTTAGCTGAATTGCTCGCTAGAAACACCCACTGATTATGCAGGCATCCTTAGGTGACTAATTCAGATGCTGCACTGGATAGACAAATCCTGTCACTAGTGCCTACCATAAGGCTATGTCCACATGGCCTTTGATTTTTTCTTGATAGTTGACTTCTGATTTCAGTGGCCTACCTATGCTGTATGAAAAGGCAAAGCTTGACTACAAGCTAGATCATCCAGTGACTTGCACTTTCTCCCTTTGTGGAGAAAGAATTAACTCATTCAGGGGCAGAGTCATATGAGAGTCAAACAGCAAGGCGTACCAACAGTCAGAGATTCAAGTATAAGCTGAAATCTTGAACTAACATGCTTGCTACCTGATTTTATCTATTTGCACCTGGACCAGAAGTTCATTAATGATTCTATAAATGCTTCACACCTGCCACTTAATTTCTGTAGAGATACAGAATTTTAACAGTAGAACTTCATAGCACAACTGTGTTGATTCCTTTACACAGTATAGTTCTCCTCTAAATTATTCCATATAGGTTTTAGGGTCGCCCTAATGCTTTTTGATAATTAGAAGAGAATTATTGAAGCTTGCTTAATATATATTACGTTGCTACATAATGTACCCTATGGAGTTGTTCGTAAGATAATTGTATTAACTAACAAAACAAAAATAAAAAAGCTTTCACTTATTTACTTCAAAATATTTTTTTGTAATTTTCCACACCAAAGTATGTACTTGCTGACCAGCTTCCACATTGAGCCTTTGATCTCCTTGTTACACAAGGTATAGATCATGGGATTAGTCAAGGGGAAGATGACCGTGTGGAAAACAGCAACAACTTTTTCCATTGGGACAGCTTGGAAGGGTAAAGCATAGATATACATAGCTGGGCCACACATGAAAAAAACCACAATTATGTGGGAAACACAGGTGGAGGCTACTTTGTTCTTTGCCTTGGAGGACTGTGTCTGGAGCTTCAGTAACAGGACAGCGTAGGAGATTAGGAGAAGGGTAAAGCACATGACTATAACAACTCCATTGTTGAGAAACATAAAAAGCTCCACTATGTAGGTGTTGGCACAGGCCAACTTGACCAGCTGATGGACATCACAGAAGAAGTTGTCCAGGATGTTGGGACCACATAAGGGGAGGTGGATGCTGAGAGCAAACAGAATGATGCCATGGACAAAGCCCCCTCCCCATGTAGCTCCAACAAGGACACAACATACCTCCCTATTCACAAGCATGGTGTAGTGAAGAGGTTTGCAAATGGCTACATAACGGTCATAGGCCATGACCATGAGCAGGAAAGCTTCAGCTGCTCCAAGGAAGTGGAGGAAGAAAAGCTGGGCCATGCAGGCACTGTAGGAGATGGTCTTATGGTGTGAGAAAAAGTCAGCCAACATTTTGGGTGGGGTCACAGAACAGTAGCAGATGTCCAAGAATGCCAAATTGGCCAAGAAAAAATACATGGGTGATCCTAGTTGGGAATCCCCCTGAATTGTGAGAATGATAAGGATGTTGCCTGGCAGAACTATCATATAGAAAAGCAGGAAGAAGAAGAAGAGAATCATCTGGACTTCGTGGGTTTGGGACAATCCCAACAGAACAAACTCTGTAACTACTGTATAGTTCTTGTGCTCCATTTCCACTCTGCAGAGCCCTGAAAAACAGAGAGTAATCATGAAAAAAAACCAAACACTAATGCAAATCTACAGAAATGTTTGAACAGCATGGGGCATATTTAGATTGCCTAAAATGCATGCCCTTTTCCCATTTCCTAGTTTTAGGGAATTCCTAATGGTGAAATACTTGAAAGCCAGTAATTTAGATTCCCACTAGGGCATTTTACTGAAAATGTAAACTGGAAATGTCTACATTTTATCAGATGTTCTTTGTTTTCTCTGTGGCCTGGGAACTGGCACCTGGATGGAATATAGGTCAAAGTGTCAGTCCATTCTTCCATGACTAGGCTAATTTTTGTGGTTTACGGTGTAGACGCCTTTATCTGAGCTAGTCATGTCTACTCCCTCACCAGCTGACAAACGCAGTTCCTTCCAGGGTAGACAGATTTAATTCTAAGGTAGACAGCTAAACAAAGCTAGACAAAGTGCACTCTAAAATTACACAATTAACCTAAATCACATCCACTGATTATAAAAGGAAACTAATTATAGATCACTCGCATCTGAAGGAAGGTTTATGAATCCCTCGGGTGAATTCATCTGCAAAGTTGTTTGCAATTAAACAATTTTAAATCCCTTCATACTTAAATTATGTCAGTATAACCATCCCAGGGAATGACTAATTCCATCCTAAATTTTCTCTAGCATACATCAGTTTGAGTATTTTCCAAAATACTTCTTTTTTCCCCAATTGTCTTTCAAGGGAGCTGAGGATGTCTAGATCACATTCGGACTTCCACCTTTCTCCAGAGAAATCCCACAATGGTGTCTAATTTTCCAATGAAGTCAACAGAACACTGGGAACATAAGGAAAACTCAATTACCTAAATATCTCTATGAAATTAAGCCACCATGAATCAGTGTGACGGCAGTTTGGAAAACAAACTGACATTTTTTCATAGAATGTATCACATAATTTCATTTACATATATTTTGAATGGAACTGTGGATTTCGACACCTCCTTCATGAAGAAAACCGTAAAAATTGGTCAGATTTCTTTTAAAATTCTTTCCATTTATCTAAGTTCTTTCATTCCTCCCACTTCTTTTTCTTCTTTTGGGTCAGGAGAAAGCTATGAGTTTTTGTCTCCAGGTTTTTTGAACACTTTTCTTCCATTTTGCTACAAAGGTGGTATGTCTGTCTGCATGATGGCATCTGCACAATACTGCATTAGTAACTTCACCAGCAATACTGAGGTAGAGAATAAAGCATACTGAAAATGCTTTAGTGGGAGAAAATGCTCAGACCTGTAAGGATTGTTTAGTTTTAGAACAGTTTTAGTTTAGTTTCCTTATTGAGACCAGTGAGAAATTAAATCAGCCTTGACCATGGAAACTGAAAAAATAAAAAAACTGAGAGGAGGATAAAGTGGCAAAAAGTAGTAAAATTCAGAATAAAGGGGGAAAAAAAAGGGAAGGAAAGTAAGAAAGGGATAAAAACAAGTAAGAGAAAAAAGACTCCTTACGTCATTTTTGATGTTTTTGTCAAAAGTCAAAATTTCATGTCATGCCTTGAAATTAAAAAGTTTCTTGACATTCTTTGTTTTCTCCATTTCTTCCTTTCTTTCATGGGCAGCTGAAGGGATCATTGTGCTGGATGTATGTATAAAATGACCATTATTTAATTTCTCAGCTGGCTGCAAATCCTTATCCATCTGGATCTGAGTTTCTCTTTGCTTCACTTTAAATTCCCTCTAAGTGGTTTGGTCAGCTCCAGTCTCTTTCTCATCTCATCACATGACAGAAAGATTCCTGCAGGAACCTACCACTCAACTCTGCTGTCCTGTATCATATTGTATCCTACACATCCAGCTAATACAGAAACAGCACTCTCCCTTCACCTCTGCTTGGTTACAGAGACTTCTGTGGATGCACTGACTTCCATGGCTTTGCATCTATGACTCTCCCACACAGGTCAGTATCTACTACTCTCTGGGTTGTTCAGCCCTAACCAGCAAAGGACCAATCGAGGTTACTTCCCCTTTGCCGTTTCCTGCCACACCACTTTGAATAGGTGGTAAATATTTCCCAGTTTTTCTACCTACTTCCCTGATGTTACCAGTCTGCCTAAGTCCAGATCCTCTCCAATTTTCAGCTGCAGCTTGTGGTTTACCCAGTCTCCATTCCACAATGAAAAAGACTGGCTGCTCTGAACTCATTCTGACCTGAAGTCTTGCTCTTCTGGCCATGAATCCTCTCCCACACACCCATGTATTTAGTACTGCTGTGTATGCACCAAAGGTTTGTCTCTTTTAAATGCCAGACCCACTCATAGCAATTTGTCTCCCTGCCTGATTGTCAGCGCTAGCACTAGAGACTGCAACCAGACTGCCTGTGACCTTAGCTGCTTCACTCACTACCTGATGACAGAGGGCGAACGTTGTGTGCCAGAGAATGGAGAAGATTTTGTCTCTTTGCATCCTCTAGATAATGCTTTCTTTGTCTCTTCAGAGTGTGCAGATTGTTTCTGGTTCCAAGGATGAAGGATAGATAATTGTGGCAGCAGCTGTGGTTCTGGAGTGCTAGCTCAGATGCCCAGGGGTCTTAATAAAAGCTCTAAGGTGTATGACTTTATTTATAATTATTTATAATTATTTATTATTTATTTTAACATATATTATTCCTGGATCACGTGACCTCTAGAGGTACCTTACAACCTACTTTTTTATAATCTCATTATTAATTCTGCATTTAAATGACTGGTAATCTTTGCTTCTGGGAAACAAATGAACCCACAACCTCTGACTTCCCATACTCTGTAGACATTCTCATCTGGGAATGCACAGGATGGAAAGCCATCATCTAGAATTCTCCAGATCACTTAATTTTCTGTATTTTATGAGTATTCGGGATGAGTTCTCCATAGTCCACTGACAAAGATACATACTTTCAGGAAGTGTAAAACAAACTAAAAAACTCCCCCCCCCTCCCCTTCTTTCTTTCTCTCTCTCTTTCCCTAAAATGTTTCTTTTAATTTGTTTTGGCAGTATATCAAGGGGTCAGATGAATCAGGACTGGGAGGTGTTTATTTCTTTTCAAGAATGGGCAGCTCAGACTTACAGATATACAATCTACATGGCTAGAGTTAAGTGAAATAAATTCCATTGTGTATTTATACAATATTACTTAATGTGTAGTATACTTTATATACTATATATATACATGTATATTAATTAAAACCCTTTGTAATGTTAACAAAAAATTAAACTCAACACAGACTTTTAAAAAGTCAATGTTAGAAGCTAAATTAAAGAAGCAGCATAATCCAACAATGCTAAAGATTCATTTTGTGATTCTATAGTGAAGCATCAAATACTGCACCAGCAACACATGTCAAATGATTAATTTAGCTGTTTTCTAGGATTTCTGAGACTTCCTTTAAGACGGAGAGCAATTCAGTACAAGTTGCCCTCTCTGCATGATTAACCAAAACACAACCTTTATCCAGAATGAGAAGTGACAGGTGCCAGGACACCACCTGGCAGTGGAAACCCAACCCCACCCCACAGTCACAGTCACATGTCCCACCTGATATGGAAGTCCTGCCCGTCTTCCAATCACATGGCTGTGTAACTCTGCTGCTCCTTGCCTCTAGGGCTGCTGATTTTGATGCTATTATACCCCATATGATTTTAAAATAATGCCCTGTGATTGGTTGCTTATTTTCTTAGGGCCAGGATATACATATAAAGACATGCGCTTGCACATGCATATACATAGACATTTACATCTGTGTTCAAATATGTTTACACATGTATTTTTAAAACTGAATATATATGTTCATAAAAGGGAATAAATAATATAGTTTTTTACAACAGATAAGGAATTGTGCTGGTTTTGGCCAGGATAGAGTTAATTTTCTTCATAGTAGCTAGGATGGGGCTATGTTTTGGATTTGTGCTGAGAACAGCGTTGATAACACAGGGATGTTTTTGTTATTGCTGAGCAGTGCTTACACAGAGTCAAGGCCTTTTCTGCTCCTCACACCATTCCACCGGAGAGTAGGCTTGGGGTGCACAAGAAGCTGGGAGGGGACACAGCTGGGACAGCTGACCCCAACTGACCAAAGGGCTATTCCATACTATATGACGTCATGCTCAGCATATAAAGCTGGGGGAAGAAGAAGAAGGAAGGGGAAGACATTTAGAGTGATGGCGTTTGTCTTCCCAAGTAACCATTACGCGTGATGGAGCCCTGCTTTCCTGGAGATGGCTGAACACCTACCTGCCGATGGGAAGTGGTGAATGAATTCCTTGGTTTGCTTTGCTTGTGTGCGTGGCTTTTGCTTTCCTTATTCAACTGTCTTTATCTCAACCCACGAGTTTTCTCACTTTTACTCTTCTGATTCTCTCCCATGGAGTGGGGGGTGGGGGGGAGTGAGCGAGTGGCTCTGTGGTGCTTGGTTGCCAGCTGGGGTTAAACCATAAAGTTTAAATGTGAATAATAAGAAAACACATGTACAGGGCTTTCAGGGCACTGCATTCCTGTACTGAGCAAGAGACTGTGCCTCCAGAAGATCACAACATCGATCTTTCCCAGGAAGGGCCACTTCTGGCACTCCATAGCCCTGATGGGGATTTTGAATTCTAGATTTACCCCTTCCCTCAAATGCAGCAAGGAAGATAGAGGAGGAGGACCATAGCCTATGGCTTCCATGGAAATGCGTGGCAGATGGAGTGGCAGATCCAGAGGTCTGGGGTTAGGAGATATGTAGAAGAGTATAGATTTGTTAATTTCGACCAAGTACCATTACATAAAACTTTCGTTTGTGGTGTAGATGGATTTTTTGACCATATACACCAGCTGTTTGGACATGGTGATTGTTTTCAGATTATTCTTGAAGCTGTCAGTATGCACAACTCCTTATATTGTCCCACTGTTAATGTAAGCAATATGAATATAGGGAAACTTTTAGAATGGGTCATTTATCTCCTAAAAAGTAATTCACCTGTGTTCTGTCCAGACTTTCCTCCTGGCTAACATTGTTGTAATAATGGAAGAGGTTATGATGGCTACTTCATAGCTTCCAAATGAAAGAATGGACATGTTAATCACCCAAGGGAGAAAGTGTACATGTATACAGGGTCTCAGCCTGAATATGTATTTCATAGATGCTTTTTTTTTTTTTTCCCATGAAACTAATCAGCTTTCCCCAAGCACTGGGATTTGTGGGTTGCAAATATTATTTCTTCCATTTTTTTCAACACTGCTAAAAATCAGAATTATGTAGAACCTTATACAAAACCAGAATATTACATGGTGAACGGCATGGTGCTTGAGGAGAAATTTTTGCTGTAACATACAATCAATTAGAAGATTTTTGTCTTTTACTATTGCCAAAATTTTGAGGGAGCCTTATTATCATACAGGAGGAGCAGGGAGTTGGACTCGATGATCCTTATGAGTCCCTTCCAACCTGAGATATTCTGTGATTCTGTGATTCTGTGAATGAGATTATGGTGATGACTTGTCTCACATTCTATGAGAGAGAGAGTGATGAAAATGTAAAGGTGTGTAACGTAGATGCCTTTCAGCATAGTGTGCTAGCCTCTACTTGCATGACCACACAGCGGTTGTTGTTTCTTAAATGTAACACTGTAGCACAACTTCCCCCAAATCATCATCACTAGAGGAAAAAGAGATCTTTGACACCCTTTTCTCAGTGGATTACATTCACAGCTGAAAAGGAAAATATTCAACTCCGTCATGAGTTATAAGACAAAGTCTCTCAAATGGACAAATGCTACCATAAAAAAAGAAGAAAGAACCCTCTGACTCAGGCAGTCTTTGGGTATTTTTATTAGATGACACAGCAAAAGATAGACCACATGACAACAGCAGGATTTAATATCAGGTCTATATGGGAGCATGAGGATGTCACTATGAAAAAAGTCAGATGGGGAGTTCACAGAGTTCTTAGTGAGGAACTGTACATTGCCTCTGCTACCCAGATGTGCTCTTTTTGTCAGCAGGCTTTATGTCATTTATTTATACTATTAACATCCTTCAATGAAAAGGCACATTACTATGATTTTACTAGTCTATCCCTTCATCTACAAAAAAAATCCAATACCCTCTTTGACACCCCAAATCTTTGAGAATTTTCACAGCCTGATGGCCCATTTTGGCATGGCCAAAATAAAAGCGTACTCCTCTCAAGCACTCTTTCTCCCCATCCTTCCTGTGGTGGTAAACACCAATCTATTCTTTCCCTTTTGCTGCACTTTCACTGAAACCTGCCAGGCCCTCCGCACCTACAATAATGAAAGAAGAGCCCTCGTGGGCACCTGGTGTTCCCTAGAATAGAATAACACTCCTTGTTGTTTCCATGTACATATTTCTGTGAAGTTCACTTTTTTTCCTGGCCTTCAATTTGGGTGGGCAGTGATGCTTGTACCTTGCAGCACAGCACTAAGACCAAGGGTTGCCGCAGTAATACTGCATGGTCCTCCTTTTAGTCTGAGGTCTTGTTAGGGAGCCTCTTGATCAGACTCAGGCCTGAACTCTTCCTTGCGTGAGGTGGGGGTCTCTTGATTATCCTCAGAGGGTTGGTCCCTTGCCCTGCAGACATGTTCAGTCTTCTTCATGTACCCCCACCCTGTTCAGTGCTCACCCAGCCTTTTTAAGCTCCCTCCCCATCCCCACAAACACATTAGGACTTGTTCAGCAGACATGTAAAGCAGTGGTCCCCAACTTGTTTCTTTTTTTATTCACATTTAAACTGTAACTATTTCATTATCTCTTATTAAACAAGCGTATTATACATACATATACACACTTACACATAGGTTTTGTGTCTATATATAGTAGGGGAGTACTTAAAACCGGAAATATTTTTGTGGCACAGGAAACTTTATTTATCTACTGCCTATAGAAGAAAAACAACATGATGATGACAATGAGGTATTATGAGAAGGCTGGAAAAAAAAAAAAGCTTAAATCAGCTTGTCAGATATCCCACTACAATTAAGATTGGATGCCAAACATTGTTTTCTATTTATAAAAGCACACATTTTCCTTATTAATGTAAATTATTACTGGTGAATTATTACTAATCCATATTATAGTGCCAACACTAGTACTAATATTTAAAAGGAATCATGGGAACAGGATCTCAATGTACATGGCATTGGTTGTGCACACACAGGTGTAAAGTTTGCCTGGAACTGGTTACATTTTAAGTATATGAGAGCAGATAAACTTTCTATTTCAATGGAAGGGTACAAGGAGGTGATCTTGACAGAACCGTAAACCATGTCAGCATGTCAGGAGCTCAGCAGCCCAGATCAAGAAAGGCATTTGGAACTGGTGGGATAAGACTTCTTAAATATGTTTTTGATCTGGACCACAGACACCTACCTCTTCCATAAATATTTAAAATCCTACTAAGTTCAACTGGATCCCAGGAGAGCAGTCAGAACCTCAGTAGAGAGAGATGTACACCTCCACGCTATGCTTCAACTCTTCTATATTACATGGTAGAAAGAATTGCCCTTTTGTACTAACCTTTCTGCATTGCCTATACATGGACTCAAAGAAATTACAGACAAAAGAACAATCAGAAGAAGATGTGTGCAGTCATTGGAAAAGTTATCTAGCAGGAAACCTGAGAAAAGCATTAATCTATTCTCTTACCCCAAGACCATATCATTTAGATCAGTACCAATTATTGTCAGAAAAAGATAACTAATTAGGTATTAAATATAATTTCTCACACACTTCTGAAAATAATTAATGGAAAGAAATGTTAAAATGTATTATTTAGTTAAAATGCATTCTTCCATAAAAATGCATTCACAGTAAGTGAAACATTTTTTAGATATGGTCTTCAGTAACAGAAGGAAATTGACTTCCTTGCCTTTTACAGTTTTTCTTTTTTTTTTTTTTTTTACTTTTATTAAGCCTCCCTTTAAACCAAAATGTGATACTGCATTCATTACAAGCATTATATAACATATCAGAAATACAGTACATTTATTTACTTCAGGTAGAGTGCTGTGCTTGTTTTTGTGTGTATGCACATACACAGATGCACATACATACATGCATATATATGCGTTAATATTTGAAGGATGGGGAAGAGCCAACAAAATGCCTTTACAACTTGTGTTTCTTTTCCATAGCATGAATTTGGCTCTGTTACAGTTTATCATGAACTCTGAATGAAGCTAATGGTTTAAATTAATTCCTGATAGGCACCTAAGGAACCAGATATGGGCACTGTCTCAGTTTATGAGAGGCCTAAGACTATCTGTGGGACAGCAGCATCCAATGAAAAATACCCACCTTTCCAAGGTCTGTGCCATGATTGTTCTGGGGAGGGCTACAGAAGGGTAATGCCCATATTGCATTCTGTTACATACTCACCAAAACCTCTCTGTCTTCCTCGTGTGATCTCAATACTGTATGCTGGAGTTTGGATCAACCTTACATGTCCCCTACAGAGTCCAATGATTTCCTCTTCGAGGCAGAGGAAAAACATATAAAATTAATACCAGCGTGAAATCAGGTTAGGCATGTTAGAATCAATAGTTCACGTATTGGGGTTCGGGAGATGAATCCAGCCACAAACTGCTGCCTTGGTCTATTTTGGCTACAGCCTGTGAAACTGTGATCCACTAAATGGCATAATTTACCTAGAACTCCCCTTCTTTATAGAGGAGACAGGATGGCATAAGTGTAAGTGATCTAGGCTCTAGAAAAATCAATGGCTGTGTTTCTTAGATATCAAAAATCAGTGCTCCTTCCTAGAGGTGAAATTCTGATTTACACTAGCTGAAGATGTGACTCGCTGTCTACAACACCAGTTCCTGTTTGTGTCAGCTCTTCTGTTGGAGTATCTTTCATGCACGTGTGGCATACGGAAACAGGGAGCAGAAGGGATGAATTCAGGGAACACAGTATGTTGCTGATAGTGTTTGATGGGAGGGCCCTACAGCAGTTATAAAAAAGGTTTATTCTAAACGGATGAATGATATTGGATGCCTCTTTCTTCTTGGAGCACAATCTGAAACATCTTTAAAAGAGGCATGAATTTAAAAGCTTTAACCATTTGAAATGCAATGTCCCTTAAAGTGATTCAGGCTAATTACACTAGTGTTATTGTATTAGAGTAATTAAGCTTTTTTGTAAAGAAAGGCTTCTTTCAGTCCTGCCTTTTCAAGGAATAAAACAAGAAAAAATTAATTCTCTAACTCTTTTCATGGAGGTAAAAGTAGATCAGTTCCCAGAAGCAAAGTCAGTAGAAGCTTAAATGAAGTTTCCTTAACTCTGGTTCTCCAGTGTTTTAATTATGAAGAAAAAAGGGTTCCAATGATACATAGATAAGATAAATTCCCTGGAGGGGTCTAAACAAACACAGCATTGCAAAATGTAATTAACCACTTTGCCGTTAACTAGTTGTTGTGAAGTTTCTGAAGTCAGGCAATGATTTTATCCTGAGATTACTTACATTGACTTTCTCTTTAATAAGCAAACTAAAAAAAATGAACATTATTCTGAAAAATGTCATCCCTTCCCTTTTTTACTGCCTTTACTGTTAGTTAACTAAGTCAGATGAAACCTGTACTGTTTCCTAACAGAGACAGCTTTCAAAGATCAGCATAACCACATTGGTAGTGAAGATTTCTTTTGCTTGACCTCAATATGGAAACTGTAGTTTGAATGTTGCAGGGTTAGGCCCAGGCTATTAACCAAGCCAAGGTACCTGTTCCATGTGGAATAAGCTTTAAAACCCTTCATACATTTGGTGATTTGGAGGAAATTTTCTCCAATGTGTGGAAATTTCACTGATATGAGGGGAGGTGCATGTATGTGACCTTGGGATATAAGCAATTTATGCAGCACTCTACAAGGTGAAATCTTCTGGAAAGGGCCACATCATCCTCACCTCACTTGGGCTGTCAGATCCAGCATGATGTATTTACCTCTAACATACAGATGTGTCCTAAGGGGTTATTTTTTTCCCTCTAAACAAATGTGGCAGTGCAGCTCATGCTCACTGTTCTGTATTCATGTTACCTCCAGTTAAGCTAGATCTTCCTCTGAGCCCTATATAGCATCTTAAAGCATAATAATTATTGTTATATGCTCAAATTTGGTTTGTTTTTTGTTTTGGGATTTTTTTGGCTCAAAGTGTATGAACCACAACTGCAAAATATGTTTCAGACATGATGTTGAATACAAATGTGCCACTGTCCAAGACATATTGCAAGGGCATCTAGGAGCATTTGAGAGTGCAGCAAAAGCTGAGATAACTTTGCAAGATCGTTTCTGGGGAAAAGACTCAAAGGTTGTGTGGTGTCAACCTTACTGCCAGTACAAAACTGAAAGTGGAATGAACTTTCCTCAGAACTGCACTAGGCTTCACAGAATCCCACCTGAGAAGGGAATTGGATCATGAAGCATGAGTAATCCCAGGGAAGAGGCATTGGAGGCAAGTCACACAGGTAATTCAGTTGGCAAATTGTAGATATTGTCTAAGTTGACAAACATTAAAACATCTCAAGGCAAGATAGATCCAATATTTGCTGTCCTGTGCACTAGACAAAGAACAGCTCATCTCCTAGACCAGGTCTAGAGAAATCTGAGCTCCAGCCCCCTTATTCCTTCTCTGATAAATGGATGTTACTCCCCTTTTTGAAATTCTATCAGCAGCTGTGGTGATTCATCTGACCTGTCTTGGACTACTGTCATGAGGTAAATTCTCCTTACAGATAGCTCTTATCCCATTGAGTACAGATAGGGTCTGGACAATGTAGGTAGACATTGTCAACTAAATTTTAAGCAGCTACTTTTAAGTAAGTGAGATGAATCCTCTCTCTCTGCATTCAAATGTGCTACCTGACAGATCTCATTGCCTGAAAAAAAAATCAGTGAACAACCTTTCTTGCTTGCTTGGTTGTATACTTGCTCACTCGCTCACCCTCTGCACCCCTAATTAAAGTGGCTAAGGGCTTAAAATTATGTGGCATGCACCCCTTTCCCTGTTGCCTTAAACCAGCCAATCACATACTCAATTCTGACAGTTTTACTAAGCAAGTCAGCTATCTGTTGCACCTCTGCAATCTTTGACAAGTCCTCAGGTGGGATTATTTGGTCTGAGGAGAAAGCAATACTTACTGAGCTTGATTTCATATTACTCTGGGGTAAACACCAAAAAGATATTTAAAACATTGTTTTGTGAAAATGATTGTTTCCTTGTGTTCAGTGTGAAAGCAGCTTAGGCAGCTAGCTAAGGTGAGGTTTGTACATTACAAATATCAAAATATTGACAGGCAAATTGCATCATTAAAGATGGGGGAAAAAACCCAAGTTTTTATATTTATAAAGATATAAATATTTATATTGAGCATGGAGACTGAAGAAACACTTCTGATTTTTCAATAAGAACAACTAACACTGAGGACAGATACTTTGCAGCTTCCACAATATTTATAAAGTCCTTGAAGATAAACTATTGTTGATTTTAGTGTCTAAAGTGTTACATAAAAGTGAAATGTTATCTGCAACACAATCAATCTGCAACACAATCAATCAGCAGGAAATTTGAGCCTCCCAAAAATTCTTCAAGGAAAAACAAATGTCTCTAGAACACAAATGTCTCTTTTGTATCTGAAGAATCCATACCTCACGTCATCTTTGGTGATTTCCAAGCTAGCTTTCCCAAGAGAAGGTTTCCCATAACAGCTCTTCATCATCCATATCACAAGCAAGGAACCAGTCCAGTTTCAGAGAAGAAGAAACTCCAGAATCTGCTAGGTATGTCATTTCAGCCTTCCTACTGACATAAATGCAAGGATCAAAATAGTTCTCTGGCCCTTCTGAGGTCTTCTTGGTGTGATTAAAAAGGTAGCTATGTTACAAGATGGAAAATAAATTGAGTAGGTCTGCAGTTGCATGGAGAATCATTAGAATGAGTGAATAAATGAGGAAGTGGAAGGAAGGAAGGAAGGAAGAAAGGAAGGAAGGAAGGAAGGAAGGAAGGAAGGAAGGAAGGAAGGAAGGAAGGAAGGAAGGAAGGATGGAAGGGAGGGAAGATACAGGACATCTCTATGGAAATTCCAGTTGAATGCATTCCATAGACTGAATATTTGCTGGAACTGAGACTGTGGTTTATTTTAGGGAGAGCACCATGATCTAGTCTTTGCTTGACTTTATTGACAAATTCCCAGAATGGGTCAGCTGACTAAACACAGATGTGTAATGCCATATGAGATTTCATGGTGATACGTGCCAACTGACTCCAGCCGCTGCTCCAGACGAGCATGATAAAAAGGTTTTCCACAGATGCTGTGTCACATCTCTCAGCTCTATAGTGGGATTATAGATGGATTATGAATGGACATCTAAAAAAGTACTGGGCATCTACATTTAGTCAAATTATGCTCACCTGTTTTGACTATAATCAAAGATTAGAAGCATTGCTTACATGAAGACACCTAGAGTGCAGATATGTAAATTTAGGTGTGGACATTCTGAATTGAATCCTCCTGTTTAGAGTCAGATGAGCTGAATCTTATGGCTGACTGTTTTCAAGTACATACTGGAAGACTTTGTGCAAAGAAGATTTCTACAGGCGCAAATTTATGCAAGAAAAGGAGCTGAATAAATTCAATGGACTATCTTATTTGATGAATAACAATAGAAGATCAAGTAGTCTCTTCTGAATAAAAATGTCAATGAGTAATAACTAGTTCTCCTAGTGTTATTTCTGTTGATTGCATGCTACAGGGTACCAATGGAGCAAGAGAATTCTACCACCACTGTGAAAAAATTTTACCTTGTTGGTTTTACTGAAAGTACCATGCTGCAGTATATTCTCTTTACAACTTTCCTCATAATCTACGCAATGTCTTGGCTTGGAAATGTCACCATCATCACCACAGTAATCACAGATCAACAGCTCCACAAGCCCATGTACTTTTTGTTGGGAAAGTTAGCCTTCATAGACCTCAGTGAATCCTCAGTGACTCTGCCCAAGATGCTATGGGACCTCCTGTCTGAGGTTAAGACCACTAGTTGTCAGGGATGCATTACACAGATGTTTTTCTTCCATTTCACAGGAGGTGCTGTGGCCATCCTCCTCATAGTGATGGCTCTGGATCAGTATGTGGCTCTCCATACTCCATAAACCTTTGCAGTACCTAAACATTATGAATCACAACATTCTCCTAGAGCTGGTAGCAGGAGCATGGCTAGTGGGGTTTGTTCATTCTATTGTGCAGGTAGCACTGGTCATTCGGTTGCCATTCTGTGGACCAAATTTTCTAGACAATTTTACTGTGATGTCCCACAAGTAATCAAACTGGCCTGTACAGATATCTATGTGGTTGAGCTACTCATGGTGTCCAATAGCGGACTGCTTACAATTCTCATCTTCATTGTCCTGATTGTGTCATATGCTGTCATCCTGGTCGAAATCAGAACACATATCACAGAGGGGAAGCACAAAGCCTCTTCCACTTGTGGAGCTCAGGTTGCAATTGTGAGCATCCATTTTGTACCCTGCATCTTCATCTATGCCTGTCCATTCAAAAAACTTGTGGTGGACAAAGCCACGTTGTCTCTTTATACAGTCATCACTCCAATGCTTAATCCCATAATCTACACACTGAGCAATACAGAGATGAAGAATGCCATCAACAGATTACTCAACATCTTTTTCAGAATGAGAAATTTACAGCTGTCCTTCTTTTCTTAGGTGGTTGTTTTCTTTTACAGAGAAATGTAAAACCAAAGCAGATAGATACTGTCAACTTAATAATTGACTTTTGCTTTCGACAAAGAAGGAAATTTAAATAACAATAATAAGCATGTGACTGAAATGACAATGCTGTCTCTCAACGTAATAACTGCCTGGGAACCAAAGTGGTTGCTGACTAATAAAACAGTGAACATGCATTATAAAGAAAATCAACAGCAATAGCAACAACAAAAAGGCTTCTTTTGTCTATTATGACAGCTCACACTACTAAGGGTTCAGTTAATTTCTAAGTTTCTGATTTCTAATATATTCTAGAGAATTTATGTATGGATGTTTCTGGTTTTCATGTTTTCATGTGCAATATTCATGATTGGGTGAAAAAATGCAGAACATCATACAACTTCACAATATACATGAAGATATTTTTGATTGTTTCTTGAAGAATCTAAGTACATATTCTATTTAAAATTTTCCTCTTTCTTATAAGAAATATTCTTTGTTCAGATAAATGCATTGCAATGAAATACTGATCATTTATCATTATTACAATAAAAATGTGTTCCAGGAAATAAAGCAGTAGTGAATAGAACGCAAGTCCACTGCACAAGAATAGAGGCCTTATTCAGTTAATTTCCAGTTATTTAATTTCTTAATTGATGCAAACATAGCCCAAGGTAGGACAGACAAAGGTTCATCACTGACTTACTCAGAATTTAGCATTCCTTATTGAGTATATGGAGACCTGGACAGCCTATTCTTGCAATTTTGTCACATCATTCATATTTGCAAGGTAAATGGGATAGATATGGAGTGGGAAGTCAGCCAGAAAACACATTTTTACTTTGTTTTATTTTTACTGAGAGAAAGAATTCTCCTTAAGGCATTGCTTGCTTGCTTGCTTCCTTCCTTCCTTCCTCCCTTTCCTCCCTTCCTCCGTTTTTATCTTTCTTTCTTTCTTTCTTTTTTCTTTCTTTCTTTCTTTCTTTCTTTCTTTCTTTCTTTCTTTCTTTCTTTCTTTCTTTCTTTCTTTCTTTCTTCTAATATTTCTACTGAATTTCAATTTACTAATAAAATATAAAAATGTAATTATTGCTTCAAAACACAAAATTCTTCTCAAGAGTTAAGACTGCATTGGGTGTATTGGGTGTATTTGGTGTGGTTAGGATGGAATTAACTTTCTTCATAGCAACCCCTATGGTGCTATGTTTTAGACTGGTGACCAAAACATCATTGGTAACAGACCTGTGTTATAGTTATTGCTGAACAGTTCTTACACAGTGTCAAGGCCTTTTCTGTTTCTCATGCTACCCCCATCCCCCAACAAGTAGGCTTGGGGTGGGCAAGATATTGGGAAGAGACACAGCCAGGACAGCTGACCCAAATTCTCCAAAGGGATATCCCATACTGTATGACATCATGCTCAGCAATAAAACTGGAGGGAGTTTTTCAAAAGTAGCCATTGCTCTGAAAGCAGCTGGTCATTGGTCTGCTGGTGGTGAGAGACTGCTTTTGCATCACATGTTTTTTTCTTGTTTTTCTTCACTTATTACCTATCTCAACCCAAGAGTTTTTTCCTCATTTTTGCCCTCGCAAAACACAGCACCATGCAAGCTGCTATGAAAAAAATTAAGTCCATCCCAACCAGACCCAGTGCAAGGTTGAGGACAGCAGGAGAGATCACTTAACTTTATGTGTGGGTGTTAGCTCTACATTTAGAATGGGATTCAATTGCCTATACATAAGTGCCTTAATCTCTTTGAGGTACCCTTGGATATCAAAGTAGTCCAATTGGCCCTGGCTGATGTGGCAGAAGACCCGTGGGAGTCCTCTTTTTCAAACAGACTGACAGCTCGAGGACAGATAGAGCACTCAACAGTGTCTGAAATGTCGGTGTGAGCGAGATGTTGTCTTAGCATGACTTAACATGTCATTTTAGGCACTATAGATTATTTTTCCTAATCTTCAGCAGACTCTACAGATAGAGTAAGTCTCTAGTAGACTTTGTATCAGATCTGCTGATGTTGTGTGGATGTCTTGGATACCTTGGATACCTTAACACCTCTGAAATGAAATTGAGATATCTATGTTTGCACAACTGAATCCTCCTTAATTTCTGTGCTTAAAGGTAGATATGTATGCATGAAATACGTGTCTAACCTGTCAATAGTTGGTTAACCTAACCAATCAAATGGTATCTAGTTAATAACAGCAAAGGTCTACTGAGACTGTCACAGTTCTAGATCACATGACCTCTCAGGAGAGGTTGAAGGACTTGGGTTTGTTTAAACCAATGAAGAAAAGATTAAGCAAGGTCTAACAGCAGCCTTCAACTTCTTGAAGAAGTGTTACAAAGATGATGGAGTCAAACTCTTCTTGCTAGAGGTAGACAATGTAATAGGGGACAACGAGCACAGGTTTTGGCTTGGGAACTTTAGCCTGGACATTAGGAAAAACTTTTTCAGTAGCAGAGTAGTATGCCACTAGAAAAGATTGCCAAGAATGTCGGACATCCATCCCTGGAGTTTCCAAGACTCATCTAAACAGCCCATGGCTGACCTGATCTAATGTCAATGATCAGTATTCCTCTGAGGGGGAGATTTGGATGAGAGACCTACAGAGATACTATGTCACCAACATTTCTGTGCTTCTATGATTCTGTGGTCTGTGGAGTCTGCAGTCTGAATTTCAAAACTACTGTAGTTTAATATGTCTGTGCCTGAACTAGTCATTCTATATCTCTTTTCTGAGTCAAGGCAGACAAATAGTCACTTTTTGGAAGGGATTTCTCTAAGCATTTCAAATATTTACCTTAGGATGCTTACCCTAGAAATAGTTATGTCATTACATTTATTTTAAAGGGAGTCTCTATGACTAGTGGAGCTATCTACAATTTGGACCTGCAAAATTAGATAAATTGAATACCAAACCATAGGTCCTCAGTGTTTCAGTGATGATTCTTGACTTAACTGAATGATATATTTGTGAACACTATTCTTTTTCAATAACAGTGTAGTATTTTATCTTCTTTAATGAACTAGATTTCCACTGTATTTATGCTTTTTTTTATTCTGAAATGTTGCCTTTTGCAGAGCTCATTGTTCATATTTTGGAACATTCTTTTCTAGTACAAAGGAGAAACAAATATAATTTTACAACAAAAACTGGGAAATCAAATACAGTGATCACACTGAGTGGCACTCATTGGCTTGATTCATTTGCCAGCTCATAAGCCTTCAGCCTAGTCTTCAACTGCTAGCTCAGAAGGATGCAGATCTCCTTTAAGTATTTTCTCACACCTGAACGTCTCAGAGACTTTGGAGTACCTCAATTGACAATAAATGCCTATCTTAAAGAAGGAAAGGAATGAAAACCCAGTAGTGTCCTTGACTATATGTCAGTGTAGAGAGTTAACTCACAAGTAGACATCTTCATGCATCCTTATTGCCTCATAAACTGTCACTCTGGTCAAGATGACACATGTCATGGCACAGAGAGCATAAATAAGATATATTCACCTAAAATTTCTTGGTAAGTCTAGTTGATGTGGTGGAACCTAAAGAAAATAAAAGCTCTTTTTTTTTTGGTGGATATGCGCAAACATATTACTTGTGGTTACTCCCTAAAGATCAAAATCTTTAAAATTTCCAGAGTCAGTTTTTACTGAAATATAAATTAGAAGAACTAACTTTTAAAGTAAAGATGCCTCAGAGTGGTTACCTAAGATAGAAAAGCAATGATCAAAAAATATTATTTAAAAAAAAAAATCTGTCCTTCTCATTGTACTTCTTCATTACAGGATTGGTTTCAGTCAACTCAGTGATTTCTCTGTGATAGCTGTATGGTACTGACTCATCCCAACAGTCTTGACAGTATGTCAGGGAGCTATGGCCTTCCAGATCTTTTCTGTGACCCTAAAACTCCCACGTTCCTTAACCTGTAGACCATAAACATGTCTCCTCAAGCATGCCCAGTTGCTTTAAGAAAACTGATCTTATCTTCTTAGTGGTTCATCTGATACAGACAAACCCAGTCTACAGGAGTATAACATTCGAAGTGTGAACAAACAAATAAGATACAGTCTGTCAAATTGAATTAATTGCTCCTTTAGAATATAACTGTACAGTGTAAAGAGGAAGTGTAAACAAAAATTTAGTAGATAATCAGTCACAATATACTCATGAGAATCAAAAAATTCCTTGGTATCTTAATAAAGTCATCCAAATGTGGAAGTATTATTCAATATTTGAAGGAAGGCTTTCAGGTGGCTATTAATGGCACAAATTAGAGGCACAGACATTCTTTAGGAAACACTGTCATCACACACTACTAAAATCTTACTTGGGAAAAAATGGAAAGGGGAAAAATATATATATGACTCTTTAAAACAAATAAGGCAGGAAGAACAAACTTCTCATAGGCAAGAGAGAAAGCATAGGAAGATGCATTTTTAAACCCAGGAAGAATCTCTTATGACCCTAGAAACAAGTCTGCTGATAGGAGATAGTTTCATTTCAGTATTTCTCAGGTTGTAGACCATGGGATTCAGTACTGGAACAAGCACAGTGAAAAAGATGGAAGTCACTTTGTCCAGTTCAAATGTCTTGAAGGGCTGAGCATAGATGAATATTCCCGAAATGAATGTTATGCTTATTGCCATTATCTGGGCTATGCAGGTAGACAAAGCTTTGTGCTTTCCTTCGGTGACTTGCCTCCCTATCTTGACTAAAATAACATTGTATGAAATGAGGAGCAAGACAAAAATTACTATGAATAGCAGTCCACCATCTGAGACCATCAGCAGCTCCGTCAGGTAGGTGTCAATGTCAGTAGGTGTCCACTTTCAGTACTTGTGGAACATCACAGTGGAAATTGTCCAGGGTGTTAGGACCACAGTAAGGTAAAAGGAGAAGCAGAGCAATCTGTGTTGCAGAGTGAATGAATCCACCTGCCCATGACCCTGCCGCTAGACTTACACACATCATTTTCATGATTGTCAAGTACTGCAAGGGCTTATGGATAGCCACATACTGATCAGCTGCCATCACTGCAAGAAGGCAGCTACGAGCACCACCAGTGAAGTGGAAGAAAAACATGTGAAGGATGCACTCCTTGAATGGAACAGTTTTGTGCTGGGAGAGGAGAGCTGACAATAGAATGGGAGTATTTACTGATGATTTGGTGATATCTGTGAACGCTAAGTTGGCCAGGAAGAAGTACATGGATGTGTGCAAGTGGTAGTCAGTGATAATAGTGGTGAGGATGGTCACATTTCCCAAGCAGGTCATCAGGTAGACAATGATGAAGTCGGTGAAGAGGAATTGCTGAATCTTAAGACTGTGGTTGAAGCCCAGAAGGACAAATTCCATCACAGAACTGGTTACATTCTGTGGCTCCATTCGTTAACATCTGAGCATGCCTAGGAGAGAAACAATGTAGAAGGGAGGCTAAGAAAAGTAAGCTTTTCAATACCAAGAGAGATAATCTTTCCCCTCCGCTGGCTCAGAAACCCCCGTCCTTGGAAACCTCGTTATATCCTTGCACTATACAGTGGAAATTTTGTTCAGTGGAGGTAGTCTCAGTGTTAGGAACTGTGTTTTTTTATCTTCAGTTTGGCTCCTCTGCATCTATACCCTTAAAACATAATTTTATAACTGGTTGCTATCTTCATAAATAGACTTCTATTTCCCCAGCAGTGCAGGCTTTGGCCCTTCCTCATTGAAACTGTGCTATCTCTAATATTTCCATTTTTCCATTCACACATCAAGAGCCCTTATTCCACATAGGACTGCTTTGTCTGCAGTCTCAGAGTTGCCTGATTCCTCTCCTCCACAAAGGACTTCAAAGAGAAAACAAAATAAAAAAACCACTCATACATCATTCTATCTAAGCATCAAAGTAGATGCTAGGAACAAAGTTACTATGAAATCTACATGAACTTTCCTGTGTCTGAACAAAAATGGTTTTGTTATAGCCACTAAGGGATTCCTGCTCTGGCAATCATTAAGAAAATAAATACTTTAGAGTATTTTATGATGTAGTACTGTTTACTGTGCTACTCCTGTGCTAGCCAAAGGGAAACAGGATGTATTGTACATTCTTTACTTTGCAGGCATGTCTGTTTCAGGGCAAACAGAGGCCCTGGAGAAAAAAAAAAGAACATTTCAGCAAGCAAAAGAATGCCTAGTTTCTTGAATTTCTCTCCAGTACTGTAAGACAAGCAATCTGAAGAATGAGAAAAGAAGCTGTTACAAGACCCACTGGGCTCTTCACATCCTGCAGGGGAGTGTGCCCTGGACTTTACTTTCAGAGAGGACTCGGGGTATGCAGACTGCAGTTCATTTCACTTATACAGGCATAGGCACTTCATTCTACTTATCTCAGATACCTGAATTAAGATTATCTCAATCATCCTCTGAGTGTGTCTAGTTGTTGTTGTTGGTTCTAAGCAGACCTTGATGATTAGTTCAATCACAAAAGTGGGACTGTCTTTCTAAAAGTAAATGTTCAAAGTAATTTCAGGTGTCCTAAAATACCCAAGATATTTACACTGGGTTGGCAACTGTCATATATGATTTATGGGTGACACATGCCCTTGAGGTATGGCAGCTGGAAGTCAGATGGCATGCTTAGGCGTTTCTGTTTAGGAACCTGGATCCCACCTGCAATGTCTTTCAGATACATACATTGGACTCCGCTTCTCTCAACCTCAGCTCTCAGCATCCTAAATCTCTGTACCCAAACTAGTTGTGCAGTCCTGTTGAAGTCAAGGTTGAGGAAATGGCAGCTGCAAAATGTGATCAATTTGTCCTAGTCCTGATACCTACCCTAGGATGAGAGAAACTATGCTCTGGGAGTGCCTGTTTCTCACCACTGACTCTAATGAAGCCAAAAGGCTAGCTTATATCTGGATTCCTATCCTACAGGTAATCTGAAGATATGTGACCAGTATTCTATCCCCTAACCCTACAAAGAGGCACTTTTGACAGCCTTTAGGTGCCCAGTGCTCATTCCAGGACAAGAAAGTCTTCTATTCTGCCCTACCTGCTCTAGTTCACCCTGTTCCCCCTGTGTCTGTAAGGACTCCCTGTCACATCTCAGAGCTTTCATTTTCACATCAGACTCTCTTTTCTCTGATTCCCTTTGCCATTCAATCTCACTCCAGGGATCCTGCACTCTAGCCCCTATTTCTTTCTTTGTCTTAAATTCAGTGACTCACATGCCAAACCCTTCGTATACTTTGCCATTTACCAAGTCTGTTTCCAACCCACCAGAAGGCAGAAGTTCCTCGTGCCCATTCCATTTTCTGTTTGTGCCAATTACCTGCCCAAAACATGTGAAATCTTCATTTCTCCCATCTGAAAATGTGAGGTGGTATGCATTTCTCCAGGCATCCTTTATGCTCCTCCCACACTTCCTCAGAATCCCTGTGAACTCTTCTTGTCCTCATAAAATGTTTCTCTCATTTTTACTTCAGTTCCTGTCTGTACTGATCAGATGACAGATTATTTTATGCTATGGACAATAAGCCTTGCTTGCTGCTGCTTGCTTTCTTTTGTAGGGGCTGAAGTTTTCAGAGTCAGTTGGTTTGACTAAGTTTGTGTGAATGGCTGGCATGGACAAAGCCTGAATTTGGGACATTTCCTCTTTGTGTATGTGTCCCCTGGCCTGGAGAGTCAGATGTTCAACTCAGAGAGAAACCACAGCATAAACCACATCACGGATTGCCAGAGAATTTGGGCTTGTGCCGTGGTTGTGTCAATAAAAAATTTAGAGTAATCTGTTCCTCGCTTATCCTATTTGGATTTTCATTTGAAACAATAAACTTCTGCTGACAGATGCTCTGATTAGCAATACCTGTTTAATTTGCTGGTCACAGCTTGTGTGCTATGTTTCCTGAAAACAGAGATGTCAGGGAGCAGGACTAATTGCCTGGTCCACAAGGGAAGGCAAGCCAGGGGCTGAGAGTGACAGCAAGGCAGACAGGAGCAGCCCACCTCACCAGCAAAGGCAGCAGTCCCACGGTACACACAAAAAAAGAGCAGAGCAGAATCATTCAGTAACCAGTAACCAGTCAGCCAACAGCCCAGTGATTGCCAGAGGGAAAGGGATGCCAGGGAATATGACACCGCTAAGCTCAACGTGACAAGTGGACCAAGTTAAGGATAAGCTGCGTGAGGGAAAGTTTTACACTCACACACATATGCAAACACACAATTAACTGAGACTTGCCAAAATTACTGTTCCAGTGAGCCAGCATAGTCAAGTCCATGGAAAGATGAACACTCTCCAGCCAGTCTCAGGACAGGGTTCTTGGGTGGCAGGTTGGCACCAACATGTGAAAGCTTCTCCTCAGGTGCCCTGCGTCTGCATGCTGGAGCAATGTTACTCTCCTATGTTTACTACAGCAGATATCAGTGCAGGCCACCAATCAGAAAGTCCACAGTGGCGTCATTCCAGCAGTTTCAGACGTTGTTCTCTTGTCACTTGTTGTTCCAAGGTTGTTGACGTCATTCAGCTCCTGTTTGCACTGTAACTCAGCTCTTGGACAAAACAAGTCCATGATACTCCCATATTAGCTAGACAAGTCCATAGTAGTGAAGCAGGTTGAAATTTAGGCCAGGAACTCAAGTAGTCAAGGTGAGGTAAAAACAACAAGATACAAGGCCAGGCACAGCATACCTGCAGCATAGCTAGGGCAAGAAACAAGAAGGTGACCTAAGCTTAAACACTTAACTCCTGAGCTAATTTGCAGAATGGAGTTTCCAGATGAGGTTTCCCACAGCTTTCTCATAACTTAGATGTTTCACGGCAGATTAATACAAGGTTAAACAACCCCATTATATCAGTGCTGACCTTGAACACAGGCAGCTAAACCCTTGGGGAAAGGAGAGAAGAGACAGCAGAGAAGGATTACAAAGAAGGATGTTACAGGCAGGTCAGGGCACTTAAAGCCTGTTGCTGCACCCAGAGTCTCATCAAGTCTGAGAAAGTCATCATGAGTAAGTTGGGAGCATTGGCTGAGGAGTCACTGACATCTAGAAAGGCCAAGCTGGCCAGCAGAAAGTACATGGGGTTATAAAACCCCGTGACATGATGGTGTCATGATGACCATGACAACGATGGTGAAGTTCCCCAGAAAAGTTATGACATAAACTATGGAGAAAAGCCTGGAGAGAAAATATTGTAAAAAGTGTTGTTTGTCCTCTCAATCTTCCTTCTGTTATGTTTTCTGAGGACTGCACTGTGCCAGCTGTTAATCTCAGACCCTCTCTCTGAAATACCTGTGAGGTTTGCTAACAGGATCAAGAAAAAAAGCAAACCAGAACAGTATTGTTTGGGAGATTTAGGGATTGTGTCAAAAGGTAATGAATTAAAAAGTTCATGGTTTATTTTATTCTGTAGATGGTAATCCCACAAGCACAAGAGCCTCAGCAAATCTCCTTCTGTGCTAAACTCCATGAGCCTGAATACTTTATGTGACTCCCTACAGTACTGAGTTACATACCAGGATCATGGTCACCAGTAAAACCTGGCTAATCAATACATTTTTGGCTCATTAATTGTGCTGATTAATGGTATGTGCACTTTAGTAAAAATAATCCATTTGTTAGTTCACAGCTACAGAATCAGCAAATTGCAGAGTCATGTAGGAGGAAGGGACCTCTGGAAGTTTCCAGTCCATCCTCCTGTTTAAAGCAAATTGCTCAGGATCCAGTCAAGTCTGGAGTATCTCTTAGTATCTCTATTGCAATGCCACAGCCTCTCTGGGCTCCTATTCCAATGTCTATCCACTCTTGGTAAAAGAAAGGTCTTTTTTTTAAACTGCATTGGGTTTCGTCATGGTACAATTTGTGTCTTATGCTCCTCATCCTAATGCTGTAATGGGGAGGCCAAAAATGGGGAAATTACTCCAATGAGCTCCCACAAGTGTCAAACAGAGGAGAAGGATCACTTCCCTAGACATGCTCACACTCTCGTTATTACAGCTCAGAATGCAGTTGGACTTCGTTGCTGCAAGGACACACTGTAGACACACACCTAATGTGCACCAGGACACACAGATCTTTTTCTTCGAAGCTGGATACTATCTGTAGCGCTAACCACCCCCCCGACCCCCCCCACCCCCGAGCCAGCATTGTTACATAGTATTACTGTATCCCAGATAGAAGACTGTGTTTGCATGTTTTTAAACTGGCGAACATTTCTTTCAGAGCATTTCTCTGGCCCATCCAAATCTTTCTGAATAGCAGCCTGTCTTTCTAGTGGGCATAAATTGGTTTAATCTGTAGCTGTCTGCAAGGGTGATCTCTATGGGAGGAAGGAATGAACCTCTATGAAAGGAGGTAAGTGTCAGTCAAAATCTGTTTCACCCAGCTCTGAAACCAATGCAAACAACCAAGTGTATGTGGGTCAGGGACACGGGAATTGCACACCAAAACTTTACACATTCAGAGAAGCACGTGGTGTTCCTGGTCAAACATGTATAAAATAAGAGCTAGCAGCCAATACAGGATGGAGATACACTTTTGGTGGGTGTAGGGTGGGAGAGGATGCAAAGGGCTATATACACCCTGAAGGGACAGCAGTCAGTTGATAAGCCACACCACAGCATGTACAACCTGTGACAGGACTATGACCCATGAGCTACTTATGCTGGAACATGGACACCCGTGAATGGACTGAAGTGCATCTATATGCCGTGTTGGACTGGGTACATTATGAAAAGAGTGCTCCTGCCTGCTAAAGTGGCAGAAAACCAATAAACCTAGGGTGGCAGAAAGAAATTGCTGTGTGTACAGTAACAGAAAATGGTTATGCATACCACTTCAACCTCCTATGCTGCCCATCACCTTACCAGCATTGTGTTGACAGGCTGAATGTAATTCAGCGTAAAAATACAGAAAGTTGAGACCAGGTGGTGGTTGGGGTTAAATAGTCAAGTAAGTTTCCCTGCCTTGAGACTGTTTTGCCTGTGATGGTGATTGGTGGAAGATATGGACAACGTCATGATCTGTCATAGAATCATAGAATCATAGAATGGTTTGGGTTGGAAGGGACCTTAATGATAATCTAGTTCCAAACCCCCTGCCATGGGCAGGGATAACCTTCCACTAGATCAAGTTGTTCAAAGCCCCATGCAACCTGGCCTTGAACACTTCCAGGGAGGAGGCGTCCACAACTTCTCTGAGCAACATGTTCCAGTGTCTCACCACCCTCACAGTAAAGAATTTCTTCCTAATATCTAATCTAAATCTATCCTCTTTCAGTTTAAAACCATTACCCCACATCCTATCACTATACTCCCTCATTAAAGGATCCCTCCCCATCTTTCCTGTAGGCCCCCTTGAAGTACTGGAAGGCCTCTCTAGGTCTCCCCAGAGCTTTCTCTTCTCTAGGTTAAACAACCCCACTTGAGCAGGTCCATGTGTTTCTTACGCTGAGGGCCCCAGAGCTGAACACAGTACTCCAGGTGGGGTCCCACAAGAGCAGAGTAGAGGGGAAGAATCACCTCCCTTGACCTGATGGACACACTTCTTTTGATGCAGCCCAAGATACGATTGGCTTTCTGGCCTGCCAGCACACATTGCTGGCTCGTATTCAGTTTTTCATTCACCAGTACGCCCATGTCCGTCTCCGCAGAACTGCTCTCAATCCACTCATCACACAGCCTGTATCCATGTTTGGGATTGCCCCAACTCAGGTGCAGGACCTTGCACTTGGCCTTGTTGAACTTCACAAGGTTCTCACGGGCCCACCTCTCTAGCCTATCAAGGTCCCTCTGGATGGCATCCCTTCCCTCTAGAATATCAACCACACCACTCAGCTTGGCGTCATCCACAAACTTGCTGAGGGTGCACTCAATCCCACTGTCCGTGTTCCCGACAAAGATGTTAAATAACACTGGTCCCAATATGGACCAGTCCCACTCGTCACTGGTCTCCACCCAGACATTGAGCCATTGACCGCAACTCTTTGAGTGCAACCATCCAGCCAATGCCTTATCCACCAAGTGGTCCACCCATCAAATTCATGTGTCTCCATTTTAGAGACAAGGATGCTGCGTGGGACAGTATCAAACGCTTTGCACAAGTCCAAGTAGATGATGTCAGTCGCCCTTTCCTTATCCACCAATGCTGTAACCCCGTCATTGAAGGCCACCAAATTTGTCAGGTACAATTTGCCCTTAGTGAAGCCATATTGGCTGTCACCAGTCACCTCTCTGTTTTCCATGTACCTTAGTATGGTTTCCAGGAGGATCTGCTCCATGATCTTGCTGGGCACAGAGGTGAGACTGACCAGCCTGTAGTTCCCCATGTCTTCCTTTTTTCCCTTTTTAAAAAGGAAGGTTATGATTCCCCTTTTCCAGTCACTAGAAACTTCACCAGTCTGCTGCAACTTTTCAAATATAATGGACTTTTCAGATATGATGGTCTGGACTTGGAATATTTGGAGCGACTTTGAGATGCTGGAAGCCTTGATTCTGGTATTAGGAATTTCTGTTGTTCTGCAATGTGAGGGGTGCACCCAAAATACGTGTAAGGATGAGTTTCAACATTGTGGAAACAGTCAGGAAAATTGGTTCCAAAGGGACCCAAGAAAACAGTAGTGGGATGGGAAGAGAGTTGGGAAGAGAAAGGACAGTGCCTGCTCCAAGCCCATGCACCAGTGGTCTGGAACATGGACTGTCTCCCAGTACAGAAACCAAGGGAATTAGTCTAGGAGTTGTAAAAATGATCAAAAGCATAAAAAGGAGCAGCAAAGAGATGCGATGCTTTGGTATGAGAGAGTGCAGAGGTGTAGTATCTGCTTCAGGTAGAGCACCAAAGAGATTGGGACCACTTAACAGAGGTTGAGAATCGAGAACTGAAATTACTTTCTCTGTCAAACTAATGATCTTCTAAAAGAAACATTAATACAGTGTGAGAGACCCTTGTTCAGAAGTTTGTAGCTACAGGAACAGTCAGCATGCTTAAGGTGATTGCCATGGAGTGGGATATGGAAAGCTGGGTTAGGGAAATTCAGGACTCCAATGACAAACACAGAGTCCTGTCAGGCAACCCCAGTTAGACTAATTGAGCAGACCTGTGGAAACGGGAGTTCTGTTCCCCAGAAACTGGCTGCTAAGCTGCCCTCTACTCAGACCGAAAATAAAGACATGTGGGAAACTTACTGTACCAAAACGCCCTTGCAGTGGCTGTGGAAGGTGCTGGGAACTGGAGCCATGAAGATACAGCTGACAGTTCAGAAGTACAGAGCTCTTGGGAGTCTGGGACCTATGTCACCTGTAATCACTGGCCTGTGCAATGGAGGTGGGCTATTGGCTCAGATGATGAAGGGCTATGTTGAACAATGGCCCAATTCTCTCAACTCTGTGAAAGAGAGACATTGTGGAAGGACTGGGAAAAAGAAGGCAGTTGATTACAGCTGCTTGGGCTGCTGGAGTATGGGCTGCTGGAGTGTGTTTACAGGTGAGGGAAGAGGGAGCCTGTGAAGGTCATGATCACTGATACAATTGCCTAAAAGCTCCAGTGATTAGGAACAATTACCTATGCCCTTCTGGTATCACCTGGTAACCTGATAGGACATCCTGTTGATCAAGGAGTGACCTGTATGTGCTGAGGTGTATACTGGAAAGCCACCGTATGATCAGAAGCATGGCCAAGGGTAATGCCAAGAGTCCAGTGTTATGCTTGACATCAAAAGAAATATCAAGAGGGAGTTCTCCATGCTCCCATCTTACACGCTGGTACTTATGGAACCTCCTGAAAAAAAGGGGGAGGATATGATAGAGTGGGTCAGAAAACCCTTCAGAGATCTAGGACTGCAAGTTAAGGAATTGTGAGCACAAGCGAAAGGTCAGGGCTCAGTTAATGTTACAGGATGTGGGGCAAGTTTAAGGAAAACAAAGCTGTTCTGTGCATTTTACTCCTTGAATGGGGAAAATGACTATGCTGTATCAAATGAACATTGTTCATGACATGTTTTGGTTCTGGATGAAGTCATACTGCTGTTGAAGCTGTGGTTCATTCCTTAAAGGTGTTGCTTTTTGCTTGTAGAATGTCAATCATTTGCTTGTATACTGAGGTATAGAGAATAACTCTGTTATGATGTTCTTGATTATATGTTTACAGGAACAAGACATGAAATTTGTAACAGGAATATATTCAGATTTTTATAACGACCCTTACAATTGAATTTGGAGGGATGGAGTGCAGAGTTCATAATATGAGTGACTTCCAGTTCAGGGAGAATTGTGGTTTGCAGGAGGCCTGGATCCTTGGAGCTGTGGAGAGGCTGCCAAAGGAGAAATGATAGGCAGAGGATCCCCAGTAGCTAAACAAGGCAAGCAGAGGATGCTGATGGGCATACTCTCAGGGCTACCACAAAAGGACTGTCACCTACATTGTCCTAGTGTGACATACCCACCAGATGAGTGAACAGGAGAGGATGTCCCAGATCACCTTAGAGACTGAGGGGGATTACTGCCTATGAGGGCTTGAGACTCATTATGGCATGCCAGGAAGACCATTTTGGGATTGCAAAAAATTTACTGAGGTGTGTTTGGAGGGGGGACTAATGGCAGGGAAAGAGGGGAATGAAGGTGAATTGGGGACAAGCAAGCATGGGGAAACAGGGAAAGTTGATAAAAGGGATTGGTAATGTGTAAACTGGTGGTCAGTATGCTTAACTGGTGATGTCCTCATGTGCCTGATCACCGCAGTCTGTCCTGTCTTCTTATTAAGCTCCATTTCTAACTGTTTTCCTGTGTGAAGGGACTCTCTATTCTGTGTGCAAGTGTATGGAGATCTAAGAACCTGCAACTGGAGAGGGAAATATGGGTCATAGGGGATCATGTGTCTGGGGTGCCAGCAATAGGACAGGCTGGAGTGTGTTGTGCATATGTCAGTACATGTAATCACTAGTCTTCTAGTATTTTTGCAGAGAAAATAATGGAAATACTTCTGTATATATACAAAAACAGATGGCCCCTTATTGAAAAGCATCCCAGGAACTGTTTAAAAATTAATGTTTTCAGTTTTGTTTATTTGCTTTCATGCTCCAGATGGTTTGAAGCACCTTTGACCCGCCTAGTGGGTGAGAGAAAGGCTGTGGATGTTGTCTATCTAGACTTCAGTAAAGCCTTTGACACGGTTTCCCACAGCATTCTCCTGGAGGAACTGGCTGCTCATGGCTTGGACGGGTGTACTCTTCGCTGGGTTAAGAACTGGCTGGATGACTGGGCCCAAAGAGTGGTGGTGAATGGAGTTTACTCCAGTTGGCGGCCGGTCACAAGCGGTGTTCCCCAGGGCTCTGTGTTGGGGCCAGTTCTGTTTAATATCTTTATCAATGATCTGGAAGAAGGGATCGAGTGCACCCTCAGTAAGCTTGCAGATGACACCAAATTGTGCGGGAGTGTTGATCTGCTTGAGGGGAGGAAGGCTCTGCAGAGGGACCTGGACAGGCTGGATCGATGGGCTGGGGCCAGTTGTATGAGGTTCAACAAGGCTAAGTGCAAGGTCATGCACTTGGGCCACAGCAACCCCATGCAACGCTACAGGCTTGGGGAAGAGTGGCTGCAAAGCTGCCTGGCAGAAAAGGACCTGGGTGTGTTGGTTGACAGCCACCTGAATATGAGCCAGCAGTGTGCCCAGGTGGCCAAGAAAGCCAATGGCATCCTGGCTTGTATCAAAAATAGTGTGGCCAGCAGGACTAGGGAAGTGATTGTGCCCCTGTGCACTAGTGAGGCCACACCTCGAATACTGTGTTCACTTTTGGGCCCCTCACTACAAGAGAGACATTGAGGTGGTGGAGTGTGTCCAGAGAAAGGCAACAAAGCTGGTGAAGAGTCTAGAGCACAAGTCTTATGAGGAGCGGCTGAGGGAACTGGGGTTGTTTAGTCTGGAGAAAAGGA
Organism: Mycteria americana; assembly: GCF_035582795.1. Taxonomy (NCBI): domain Eukaryota; kingdom Metazoa; phylum Chordata; class Aves; order Ciconiiformes; family Ciconiidae; genus Mycteria; species Mycteria americana. The sequence goes on from NC_134386.1 coordinate 7,797,628, forward strand.
GGCTCAGGGGAGACCTTATTGCTCTCTACAACTACCTGAAAGGAGGTTGTAGAGAGGTGGGGGTCGGTCTCTTCTCCCAGGTAACAAGTGATAGGACAAGAGGAAATGGCCTCAAGTTGCACCAGGGGAGGTTTAGACTGGATATTAGGAAATTTTACTTCACTGAAAGGGTTATCAAGCATTGGAAGAGGCTGCCCAGGGAAGTGGTTGAGTCGCCATCCCTGGAAGTATTTAAAAGACGTTTGGATGAGGTGCTTAGGGACATGGTATAGTGGTGGTCTTGGTAGTGTTAGGTTTACGGTTGGAGTCGATGATCTTAAAGGTGTTTTCCAACCTATACGATTCTGTGATTCTGTGAAGGCATACACTTGGTTGGGTTGGAATTAATCTTGCCAAAATTTAGCCACACAGGCATAATTCTGATATACAGGCTACCCCAGCCTGTGTAATGAAAAGAGAGAATTAATTATGGAAGTCAATTAATTCAGCTTTTCCTTAGAGCATTTCTTCATCAAGCACAGGGAGCATCAGGCATTTCCTTTGACCCAGTGGTGGTCTTGTCTTTTGCTATTACCTGTATAAAGGTAAAGGAATAATTTAATTTTAGTTCTTTGGGGGAGTAAGAGTTAATAAAAAATCTCTTGAAAAATTCTTCTGTAGCATTTATGCTCCAATGTGTAAATCTCACCTACATCCAGATGTCGACAGTATGAAGATGTACCCCCGAGCTAGTCATCTAACTAGTCATCAATTAGCCCCAGAAAGGTGATCATTGGCCTGTCTGTACAAGGCCATGGGTTGCTGGATGACTATTGCTCTTCTTCTGCAGGAGTCTATAGACCTATAGCTTCAATTTGCAGAAAAATGTTCCTGAATATTTTTGTCTCTTCACCTCTCCCACCCCTTCCAATACAGTCCATCTCCAGCCTCTTGCTATCTGATTCTAAAATGTATTTCCTCCAGGTTCTTAAATTCCCTGTCCTCCCAACCCCAGCCTGGTCATAAGTATGTCCGGGGCACTGGCAACACTCAGTTTAGCTCCCCAGCCTCCTCCAAAATGTGTGACTGTTGTTCTGCCAACTGTTCCACTAATCTGTAGTGCTCTAACTTATATTTTCTTCAGTTTAATCCATAGGTGCAATCCCCTCACCCAAATCTCCCATTCCCTCTTGGTGAGTCCTGTAGTGTCCTCTCTTGCTGCTAACATGCTCTCATTGTTGCTTATATGCATGCTGTAAGCATATACATAATGGCTCAGGCATTCATTTCCTTCTTGGAGGAGTTGTAGGAATGCAACTCATATACAGGGTAGCTGAGGAAAGCATAGGAAGCTTCTGGATAGCAAAATGTTCCTCATTACACAGCACCGAACCTCCACCCAACAGGAAAGAGCTGCCATCTCCCTGGTTCATGCCTCCTTCCCCCCGTCCCCCGAGTTACAGAAGTAGCTTTGAATCATAAAATCAGACATAGGAATATGGGGTGAGGCTTACTTCACCTAAATTTAGGTGTGGAAAATACAGTTGTCTATTTATGACCAATTTTTTTAAGTTTTTATTAGACTAAGTGGAAATCAGTCAATGCATGCCAGGGACTTTTTTTCCTCATTATTAATTAAAATTATTTAATAATTTTGCTTAGACTGATAGATCTTGAGTTTATTCTCATATAAAGTTAAAATTTATCCAAATCTGTATGCCAAAATCTGTTCCTTTTGTACAGTGGTAGAGAATATGAGAATGTTCCATCAACATCACAAGATTACTTACAATTATTTAATCTTAACAACATTGGAGTTTAGAGCAGCTCCAACCTCATCAATCTCATTGGCAACAAACTGGCCAAATCTTTTCCAATGGAAAGGAAAGCAAAGAATATAATGAAGAGAAACAACTCACAGTCAAAAGTAAACTCATCCAGCCCCTACAACAGTCAGACTCTAACCAATCACAATCACAAAAATGAACTCATGATTTAGAGCCGAAAGAACCATCACTGATTCTGTGAATAAATTATTCTCCTGATTTTAATTCAGTTTAAATCATGAAACTCCAGGTAGTTCAAACTCTAATCATTACCCCCCTCCAGGTGTGAATACACACATACATTCATACAAACAATATTTTGCTAAATAATTCTTACACTAAAGGATTACATATTACAGTTTCCTGAATCACAATTGTGCTAATAAAGGTGAGTAATTTTGCGAGACTCTTCACATCTTTACTCTTCTATCTATTATACTGTATAGTTTGATTTCATTAATATTGAACTGCAATGGATAATTTTGCTTCAAAAGAGAAGAATAATTTTATTGAGATTAGCCTTGGTAAATGTTGGGGTTCATCTAAACTAATCCTGCTTGCCTAATTGCTTTTTAGGTCTTAACTAATAATCCATATTCCTGGGAGAAATAAACTCCTCCAAAGAGTGATTTTATTCATCCTAGAAAAAAAAATCTAGGACTGTTAGGCTTGAATATTCCTCTGTAGATCTGTATCTCTGTTCAATGATTATAAGGAAAGGTAATGACTAGATGACTGGTACATGTTGGCATCATGACTTTCTGAAGATAACAGATAAAAGCTAGCCTCAGGGCCTAAATTTGAGTCTGGATTTTGGATCGCTAACATTCTTTTCACATGAGCCTGAGTCTGAAATATAGATCAGTGAAACCAAATACTCAGGAAAATTTAAAGCCACTATTACTTTTCTGTACTTTTTTTGTTATGCACTGAATGTAAATGGAAAGTCTGAATTTTTAAAATGGAATGAGAGAGTGAAACTAGACATGTAATTGCTGCGTTAGTGCTGTTTGGGACGTAAGACCCAAGAGGAACATTCAAAAATGTTCATTTGCTCAAGGAACTTTAGGCATACCTAACGTTGATTTCTGTAACAGACACAGCTAGCTGTGGACAGGACATCAAGTGCAAGCCTGCCTCTGATTATTCTTGCTGTTATTTGTTATTCAACTTTTGTCTAGGCATTCCCATGGAAAAGAAAAATAGGACAGTAGTCACTGAGTTAATCTTTCTGAGATTCACTAGCTGGCCAAATCTACAGATAGTGCTTTTCTCATTATTTCTTATCATTTATCTCCTCTCACTTGTGTGCAATGTTCTTATCCTCATCATCATTTTAGTTGATTCACATCTTCACAGTGCCAGGTACTTCTTCATTAGCAACCTCTCAGTAGTGGAAATCTGGTACACAACAGCCACAGTACCTAAAATGTTAGCCAACTTCTTGATGGAGAAACACACAATGCTTCAAGCTGCATTGCTCAATATTACTTCTTCTTCTCTTTTGCTGCCACCAAACCGTTCCTCCTTACAGTCATGGCATATGACTGCTACCTGGCCATATGTAAACCATTACATTACTCCACTATCATGAACCCAAAGATATGCCATAACTTAGCCATGATCTGTTGGTCAGGATTCATCTGCCCTATTTTGTCTTCCACCTTGTTCTCCAGGATTTCTTTCTGCACTAACAAAATCAACCATTTCTTATGTGATGCTGATTAGCTCTTCCAACTTTCATGCAGTGACATGTACAGCATACAAATCATGGGCTATACTTTCAGCACCATCATTATAATGTCCTCTGGCCTTTTCATCGTAACTTTGTACCTCCAAATCATCATGACCATCCTGAAGGTAACATCAGGTGCTTCATGCAAAAAGACATTTTCTACCTGTGCCTTACATCTCTCTGTGGTCACCACCTATTTTGGGACTCTTACCTTTATGTATGTCTGGCCTGCAGTGAAATATGAGTCTGATATCAATAAAGTGGTGGCTGGTTTTTATTCAGTAATTACACCATTGCTGAATCCAGTAATATACACACTAAGGAATAAGGATGTCAAACTGGCCATAATAAAAAATTTCTTAAGGAATAAAGGTTAAGTTTTGGAATTTCCAATCTCTTTTCTCAAATGCTTGATGTATCTGCACTGTGTATGGATTAAAGCATTTATATGAAAGTTTGAAGTAAAAAATTTTTCTCCTGTTTTGTTTGGGCTAAAATGCAAGTCATGGTTTAGACCACTCATCTATACAAGCATGTGTCTGCATCTGGAAAAGGTATTCAACTTACCTGAAGTTTGGCATCTAGTTTAATACTCTGTGAATTAGTTGATTTATTTTGTAAGTTAAGTGCTTTTGCTTTATCACTTTTCAGGTAAGTGTATAAAATAAACACATGAAGGATAAAAGGGCTTATTCTAAGCTAATGTAAAATTCTCATCTGAAAATTAATAAACAATTGATGCAAAAGAATTAATGTAAGTAGCAAGGTCTCACAAATGTAACAACCATGATTTTCATGCTGTATCATCATGGTCATATTAGTTTCTCCATTTTATTTTTAGTGGTATCCTACAGTTTGATTCAGCTGCCCAAGCATATGTGTCTAGTACTATTTTTAGATGTCTTAGCATATCCTGTCTGGTGCCATTAGAGAAATGCTGTAGAATATTCAAGATATCTGCATGGGGCTGGCAGATATGACACAGGAGCTACAACCTCAGACCCTTCTGGAAGGGCAGATAAAAGCTCAGTGGGGTATGCTGGGGCATCTCATATGGCACTAAGTGCTTATGTTCATGCACGCTCCTACTCTGCTGTTTCAGCTGAATCATACCCACTACTCCTTTGCCTGTATTGACTAGATCTTCAAAGAATGTAGCTGGAGTTTGGATGTTGCTTCATTTGTATACTCCCATGGCTCATTATCATTTTCCACATATATGTATCCAGTGACATCTGAGGTGCCCACTCAGCATATGGGAGAACCATGTCATTCTGTAATAATAGCTACAGGTTAGACAGTATATCCTAGAATATCTCACCTGACACTAGGTGTCTATGTTTAGGCACCTGAACAACACCCATGAACTAGGTATAGATTCACTAGATACAGTCTGTTATTGGGGCTGAATTCTGCTTTTCATATTGATGCAGGTGTCATTGGTGACATGAATGAGGTGAATTGATGAGATGAACTAAACACATGCTTTCGCATGTGGGCTGCTTGCATTTCCCAAAGTAGGAGCCTAAGCTTTGGTAAGGAATGGCATGCCTCTTCATTCACTGTATTGGAGTAGCAGTAGGCAGCTAAATAGGGGTGTTTCCACATGCAGATTCAGTCCTCAAAAATCCTGCTGAAGTGGTGGAAACCAGTGGTTTGAGAAGTTTCTGGGGACAGGAAGAATACTGTGAGGCTCAGGAAAGAGACTGTGAGTCTAGGGATAAAGGTCAAGGCTACCTTCCTGTAGGACTTGCTCAAAATTTAACAACTTTATTAATGACCTGGACAGAAAGTTTTTTGGACTAGGAAAAAGCAGTCAATGTGCTGGAGGACAGGGTTACTGTTCAGAAGGAACTCAACAGGCTGGAGAGATGAATCTCATGAAGTTCAACAAATGTAAAGTCCTATACCTGGGATAGAATAATCCTGTACAACTGGACAGGGTAGGGGCCATCTAGGAAGTAGCTTTGCAGAAGAAGTCCTGGGGTCCTGGTGGATTACACCCTGAGCATATGTCATCTGTGTGTCCTTGCAGCAAAGGCCAACCACATCCTTGGCTGTCTTATCAAGAGTGCAGCCAGCAGGTCAAGAAACAATTTCTCCCCTATAGTCCCTACATATGAGGTTGCACCTGGGGTTGTGTGCCCAGATACACAATATCTTTTTTATGGGTATAGGAAAGATATTGGAATACTTGAGCAAGTCCATTGGAAGGCCAGCAAGATAAGTAGGGGGCTAAAGCACCCCAGCAAGAGCAGTCTTGTCCCAGGAGACACTAAGGGAGCAGGGCTTGTTCAGCCTGAAGAAAAGGAGACTAATGGGACATTGTATTGCTTTCTCTCCTACCTAAGGGAGGGTGTGGAGAAGACAGAGGCAGAGTTTGCCTGTTTCAGAGTGCACAGTGGAAGGAGAAGGTGTAAAGGACACAGCCTGGATCATGGGAAATTCTGACTCAGTATAAAGAAGTGCTTTTTTAGCTTGAGGCTTGTCAAACAGTGAAAGCAAGCTGAAGAGGCTGTTGTATCTATTCTTGGAAGTGCTCCAAACTCAGCTGGATTAGGCCCTGAGCAGCCTGCTTCAACAGGTTTCACTTAAAGCAGGAAGCTGGACTGGAGACCTCAAAATGTCCTTTTCAATCTACATGATTTCATGGACTTAAGTAATTACACATTTTTATGATTGCAGGATTCTAGGTGTCTGTCATCTCCTACAGCAAGAAGTGGAGTGTGTAGCAAGCGAGTCATCTTATTGCAGCTTCACTATTACTACACACCACTTCTTGCTGTAGGAGGTGACATACTCCTAGAATCCTACAATCATAAAAACTCTGGTCCTCATAGATACAGTCTTTACAAGACATAATGCTCAACTGAAAAGTATCTGTTTAAACCAAGTGATCAAAACTTTTGTAAGACCTACCTGGAAGGGAATCACTCACTGGAAAAAGAAAACAAAAAGTAATTATATAACTTCTCCTTGTTGGTACAGATTTTTTTGCATTAACACCTGAAAAAGCAACAGAAAAGCGGGGGGGGGGGGGGGGCAGTGTGCTGCCAGGGGGATATCTGGGAGCTGGGGCAGGAAAATGTGCAAGAAAGGACTAGAAGCAATGGGTGGTCTAGGCCTGCGCCCGCCGGGGTTGTGTGGAGGTACATGAGGAAGGAGTGAGGGCTCCCATGCCCCATGAGCAGTCCCACCCCAACCCAGCACTCCCATCAGGGCCTATGCCACAAACCATGAGTATCCAGGAGCTCTCCCCAGCCACTGTTGCAGCCAAAGTCTGCACCCACACAGAAACTTCAGGCAAGTTCGTCAGCCTGCCTTCCTGACACCCTTCCCTGACTTTTCCTTTTCCAGTATGCCTCATCACGTCCAAGCCATAGGAAGGAAGCCATAGGTAGGAAGCCAGTTTTGGACCAGCAAGGAAACATTGGAAAAAGAGATGGGCATCTTAAGTCTTTCTTGTAGACATTGCTGAGCTTGCTCAGTCATACACCTGCAGAAAGGTGAATGTCAAAGCTCCAGACCTGGATACGGGATACCTGTTGTGGGTGTCCTCTGGAAGACTATATCCAAAGATAGGGTCCTATTTTCTTGAGGGCCACTGGGACCTTCTTGTTCCCTGGAGGACAGACTATTTAGGTTGAGAGCTGGAGTCACCAAAGTGCATTAGGTAGCTACCTTTCTCTGTCAAAGGAATAGCTGCACACAGCCTGATGTTAATGTAGATGAGTGTGCAATAATGAAAAGGCAACATGATGGGGAGAAGAAGCAGGCAGACAAAGCTTTCCTTTTCCCTGCATATGGTCAGGATATTCAAGACCGATCAAAGAATGAAGTAGTGGGAGAAGCACATTAGGAGAGAGTTCCCCATCACTACGAAGATATCTACCATGAAGACTATGACTTCAATGATCCTCTTAGAGCTGCAGGGGAGTGCCAGCAATGGGTGAAGGAGTGGTTCATGATGCGGGGACTGCAGAAGGTCAATGGTAGGATCAGCCTTTTGTGCACCCAGGAACTGATCACAGCATTGATCATGGCAGACAGCCCCATGCATTCTCTCATGCTCATTCTGGTACTGCGGTGCAAGATGAAGAACTTGGCCATGCAGTGGTCATAAGGCATGACTGTGAAGAGCGCTGTCTTTTTCCCCAGACAACACATGAAGAGGTACAGCTGGAACATGCCCTCAGAGAAGGAGATGGTATTCCTGAGGGTCAATAAACTTCCCAGCATCTTGGGCATGATCATAGTGGTGCAGATGATGACCACCAGTGCCAGCTGGGAGAGGAAGAGATACTTGGGATTGTGGAGTCTGGGGTTGGAAAAGGTGGCAGCAAGGACGACTGTGTTGCCTAGTGGGCAAAAGCATGGAAAGGAAGAGGAAAAGGAGGAAAGGGAGGGGAAAAGAATCCAGCATAATTAGTATTGTCATGGAGCTTTGGTTCTTCATTGCTGCGTGCCCTGGGGATCCTTACGGGCAGAGGCGCTGGTGAGGAATCGTTTCCCATAGTTAAAGTGACATCCCTACAGCATGGAGATTAACCTAAGAGTTATTTCCCTAAACTCCATTTATACCCCAAGAGGAGAAACAGGCAATTCCTGATCCTCATTTGTTAGCCCTGCTCAGCAGTCTACCTTCATGACAGGCCAGTCATGATCTAGAACACCTCGTGCTTTCCATGGGCTTTAAAGTAGTCTAGGAGTCTAGTTCAGACATAGGTCTATGCTTTGCAGAAGCCCAAAATTAAGACAAATTATTCCGACCCAATGTAAACAACTCCTTTATCCTTATTCCCATCTAGACCTTACCAAAGTGTTGTCCAAAAGGTTAATGAGCCCCCCCCCAAAAAACCCAAACCACTACAGTTTAACTCAAAAAAATGAAAATATGATAATGAGGAACGTGTATGTTTCAAAAGGTATTCAGCTAAAACCATTTAAGTTAAATGCAACATTGGTATCACTGTCAACCCCAGCTGTGCTGACTGCCAGATACTGATTCATCTCTATAACAGTGAAATCTTTTCCTCTCCTTGTGCACTTCAGTTAGTAAGGTTTCATTGGGGCAATTATCAAGAATTTTCTACGCTAGTACTGACATTTAAAAATGGGCCTTGAAAATATTTCACAACTGTAGTGAATAATCATTGATATTTCTGCCTAAATACATTGTGGTCTGTGTCTATAAATGGACAGTGCTTAGTTATTGAATGGATTAGTTTAATTCTGGGCTCCTGAGCTGAACCACTGGCAATGTCTCCAAGAGACAGCCTCAACAAGAAAAGGAACTACCAATAGTGGGAAAGAATCAAGTCAGGAGTCTTTTGTGAAATCTCAACCCATACAAGACCATGAGATCCAGAGGGATGTATTTGATGGTGCAGAGATGGCTGGCTGATGCCACTGTGAGGCCTCTCCATCATCAGGATGGCAAATGTTACACCCATCTTCAAAAGGGCAAGAACTATCTGGGAACTACAGGCTGGTCAGCCTTTAATCCAGGGGAAAACCATGGAGCAAGTCCTCTTGGAAGTTCTTTCTGAAGGGAAAAGATAATGATTGGGAATAGTCAAGATGAATTTGCCAACAATAAATCATGCCCGACCAGACAAATTACCTTCTATAATGAAATGATGAGACCTGTGGATGAAGAGAGAGCTGTGGGTGTAACCTACTTGAATTTATCAAGGCTTTCAACGCACTCTCTGTTAAGGGATGGTATAAGCAGCTGCAGCCTCCAGCCACTGGAGCCCAACCCGGTGCCCAGGGACCCGACATCTCTGCCCAGGCTGAAGTATGTGGCTGCCACTTTCCCATCTGCAGGTCCGACCAGTATCAAAGTTAAGCACGTATCCCAGAGACACAGAGACACACACACTCAGGCAAAGACACACACACACAGAGGCACATGCAGGACACTGACATGGCCAGTCACACAGACTGCCACAGACAAGGCGGTGCCTTCAGCAGCAGCCTCACATAGGCCCCATGTCACACACAAGCACAGCCATGTCCCCTCTGCTGGGGTTGGCAGAGACAGGAGATCACTAGTGCAGACACACACATAACACTCAGGATTCACAAGCACACACATATTTGTGGGTCCTCCAAGCATCAGCATGGCCCCCCTGTCCACCTGGTACCCCTGCCTGGATCCCAGCCCTCAGACCCACCCTACGGGTTGCCTACTCATGGGCTGGTCCAGCTTGATGCACCAAACATGCAGCACTCACAGACTGGTCCCACAGGCACCTCACATTTGTGGGTTCCCCTGGGCATAGACCCTCTGCCCACCTGATTCCAGACCCATGGTCTCCTACTTGACAGCTAGTCCAGCTTGAAGTTTGCTAGTGAATTACACACAAAAACCCCTGATGCACACCAGGTTTGGGGAAATACAAACATTTGCCCCCTCCACGCACAGCAGCTGTCATCCAGGCACAGGGGCTTATCACCCAGTTCCACCTGTCACTGGTGCTGAGCTCTCTCACACACTGCACTCCTGCAAGTCCCTCCCGGTCCCTGGTTTTGGGAACACACACTGTTCCCACCCCAGTGGCTGGCAGCTGCGACCCCACTGGCACCGTTAGCTGACACTGGGTCCCCACTGGCTCCAGTAGCTGACACCACAGGCACCTACACCACGGGTCTGACTCCAGTAGCTAGCACCAAACCCACTCACACCAGTCCCCTCAGTAGGTGGCACTTAGTCCTTGCAGCACACATACACACGGGATAGAGAGATTACGCAGAGAGAGTTAAGGAAAGATTTAATAAGAAGACAAAACAGACTGAAGTGATCAGGCACAGGACTCAGCCAGACAAGCGCACTGACCATCTCTATTTCACATGCAAGCCGCCCCTTTTATACCCCTTTCTGTCTATTTCTCTCTACATTCATCCCCAGTCCCCTTCCCCTTGTACATTTCTTCCTCAGTGTGCGCAGTCCCACCAGCCCCCTCCAGTAGCTGGAACCGTTTGCATTTTTATCAGTTGCAAAGTCCAGGTTGGCCCTCTCTGAAGTGATGCCTGCAGTTTCTTGACAGCCCATCAATTAGTGTGACTGATTAGCTTTGTTTCTTGTTGTCTCCCTCAATGTTTCCATCACTTTGTGTGTCAGGGTTGTGTCTCTGAATGTTTTGTTTACTACTTTCTCCTTTTCTTTATGATCCCATTTTGACAATGTCCTTGCTCCGATAACGTTGATGGTCTCTCCTTCCACATATCGTTACAGTTTCCACAGGATCCTTTTACCTAGTTTTGGATATTAAGGTCTGAATGGGTGGGCTGCTAGATGGGGGAAAAACTGGATGGATGGTCTTTGGATTCAAAGGGAAATGGTCAATGATTTGTCATCTATCTGGAGACTGGTAGCGATGGGATTTGCTCGGGGGTCTGTCCTTGGATCTGTCCTGTTTAATATCTTTATCAAGGAGCTGGAGGAGGAAACAGAAAACAGTCTCATACAATTTATAGAGAACATCAGTGTGAAGTGATGGCACTGTCCACCACTGCACTGATCAACAGTCAATATACTCAAGTGCAAGGGAAGCTATTCAGAAGGACCTAGACACACTGGAGGGATCTCATGAAACTGAGAAACCTCATGAAACTGAGAAAGGGTAAATGCAAACTCTTGCACCATGGATGGATTAATCACCTGCATCAGTACAGGAAGGGCAACTGTTTGCTTGGGTAGCAGCACTACTGAAAAATGATGGAGGCTATCAGCATCCTGAGCCCTATAAATAAGGCTGTCGCCAGTAGATCAAGGGAAGTGTTTATTCTCTTTTAACTCAGCACCTGTTAGACCATATCCAGAATACTGCTTCCAGTTTATGGCTTCCCACTACAAGAAAAATGTTGATAGTCTGGAGTGATTCCAGTGGGAAGTCAGGAAGATAGTGGGGGCCTGGAGCACAGGACATTTGAGGAGATGCTGAGGGAACTGGGTTTGTTCAGTTCTAAGAAGAGAAAGCTTAGGTCATGTTTGATTAGACAAAACAAGAAATATTTTCACCATGAGGCTGTTCAAACGCTGGAACAGGGACCCAGAGAAGCTGTGTGACAGCACACTTGGAGACATTAAAAATTCAGCTGGACAAGGCCTTAACTGAACTATCTTTGAGAAGGAGGTTGAACTAGAAATCTCCAGAGGTCTTTCCCAAGCTGAAAGATCCTGAGCACAGCTAAAAGAGGCAGCTGACAGATGCAGCAGTTTGCACAGCAGTTTCTGGGCTCTGCTTCTTTTAGATCTCCTTGGGATATTCTCAAACTTCTGCAAACTTTGTCTGGGATTGTCAGGGGACTCCTAGGAGCCCCCTGAAGAACTTAGAGGGTGCCTGCTGCTATCAGATAAGAATAAGGATAAGGATAAGGATAAGGATAAGGATAAGGATAAGGATAAGGATAAGGATAAGGATAAGGATAGCCACAGGAGTCCTTTACTTCTGGCAAGCTTCCAGTAAGCTCTAGCAGCTTCTCATGACCTTTCTCAGCTGCCCTTGATCAAAGGGTCCACATGGGATGGAGTTAGAAAGTTACTTCATAGCAGTCCCTATGGTGCTGTGTTTTGCATTTGTGGCTAAAACAGTGTGGGTAACACACCAGTGTTTTGGCTGTTGCTGAACAGTGTTCACACAGCATCAAGGTTTTCTCTATCCCCTGCCCCCCAAAAGCCAGAAGGCTAGCGAGTGGGCAAAAAGATGGGAGGCAACACAGCCGGGACAGCTGACCCAAACTGTCCCAAGGGATATTTTATACCATGTAACATCATGCTCAGCAATAACAGCTCAGGGAAAAGAGGAGGAAGGGCACATTTGGGGTTATGGTGTTTGTCTTTCTAAGCAACCATTCCATGTGCTGAGGCCCTGCTTTGCAGGCAGTGGCTGGACATCTGCCTGCCGATGGGAAGTAGGGGCTGACTTTCTCTTTTTGCTTTGCCCAAGTGCACAGCTTTTGTTTTCCTTATTAAGCTGTCGTTATCCTGATCCATGAGTCTGTTTGCCTTCATTCTATTTTCTCCCCATCCCATGGGAGAGGGGAGTGAACGAGAGGTAGAGTGGGTGTTTAACAGCCGGCCTGGGTCCACCCACTGCATAGTGGAACCTCCAGTAACCAGCTGGTTGGGGAAAACACAGAGGAATGTTCCCTGAGTCATCCAATGCCTCGGTGGCAAGGTGGGTTGGAGAATTTGGACAGGTGTCTAGACCAGTTTTCAATTCCGATGGCCTGGGAGTTGATCCTGAACAGATGTGTAATCTTGCTGAAATGGCAGATCATCTGAAAGAAGGATGCCTTTTTTATACCAAAAAGAGATAGTGACTTCTAGTGCTGAATGGTTGAAGTCCTCTTCCTTCTGAAAACTGGTTTTGCCATAAAGCAAAGCAAGGTCAAAGAACCTGCACAAAGATCCAGTTTTGGGGAATAAAATGGCAAAATTGGTGTTGTCACATCCCAATGGATGTGTTCAATAAGATAGCAACCACATCCCCACCAGCTAGCAAAAAAGAAACACAAGCTTTCCTGGGCATTGTGAGTTTCTGGAGAATGTATATTCCTTCTTGCAGTGAGTTTGCGAGTCCTCTCTATTGAGTGACCTGAAAGAACAGCTCTTTCAACTGGGACCCTGAGCTGCAATGAGCCTTTGAACAGCTCAAACGAGCTAGTTCCTGCAGGAGCCCTTGGGACAGGCCAGACAGGACCAGCTGTGAGGAGTGTACTCTACACCACACCTGGGGAGCATGGTCTCACCTGGAGCCTTTGACAGAAAACATTCGGATACACCCCAGGTTGACCTCTAGGGTTTTATAGCTAGGAGTAGAGAGGATGTCACTACACCCCACTACACTACACTACACTACACTACACTACACTACACTACACTGCTCTTAGTGTCACTACACTAACAGCATATGAGGGGGTTTGAGCTGTTTCAGAGGTCAGCATGGATTTTTTGAAGGGGAAATCATGCTTAACCGACCTGATAGCCTTCAACAATGAGATGACTGGCTTTATGAATGAGGGGAGACTTCAGTAAGGCTATTCACACTCTGTCCTATAACATCCTGACAAAGTACAGACTAGCTAACTGGACAGTGGGGTGGATTGAAAACTTGTTGAACTGCTGTGCTCAGAGGATTGTGATCAGAGGCTCAAAGTCCACTGCAGGCCAGTCATTAGTGGAGTACTCCAAGAGTCAATATTAGGTCCAGTACTATTTAACCTCTTCACTAATGACCTGGGTCATAGAATAGGGTGCATGCTCAGCAAATTTGCTGATGATACAAAGCTGGGAGGAGTGTTGATAGACCAGATGGGTATATTGTCATTCAGGGAGACCTCAAGAGACTGGAGAAATGGCCAGAGGAACCTCATGAAGTTCAGCAAAGGGCAATGCCAAGTCCTGCACCTGGAATAACTCCATGCTGCAGTACAGGCTGGGGCCTAACTGGCTTCAGAGAAGGATCTTGGGGTCTTTGTGGCTTTCTAGGTTTCACCAGATCCAGTTGCCCAGGATTCTGTCCATGTTTTGAATGTCTCTGCAGGGGGAGACACTAGAACCTCTCTGGAAAACTTGTTCCATTATTTGAGCACCCTTGGAGTAAAAAAGTTTTTTTCTTCTATTCATATGGAATTTCATGTTTTTTAATTTGTGCCCATTGCCTCTTGCCCTGTCACTGGGCACCACTGACAACAGTCTCGCTCTGTCTTTTTCATTCTCTCCCATCAGGTGTTTATACATATTTATAAGATTCCCCCTGAGCCTTCTCTTCTCGAGGCTAAACAATCCCAGCTCTCTCAGCCTTTCTTCATAGGAGAGATGCTGCAACCTCTTAATCATCTTCGTGGCTCTTTACTGGTGTTGTGGTTTAACCCCAGCCAGCAATTAAGCACCACACAGCCGCTCGCTTACTCCCCCCGGTGGGATGAGGGAGAGAATCGGAAGAGTAAAAGTGAGAAAACTCGTGGGTTGAGATAAAGACAGTTTAATAGGGAAAGCAAAAGCCGTGCAAGCAAAGCAAAACAAGGAATTCATTCACTACTTCCCATCAGCATGCAGGTGTTCAGCCATCTCCAGGAAAGCAGGGCTCCATCACGCGTAATGGTTATGGGAAGACAAACACCATAACTCTGAACATCCCCCACTTTCTCCTTCTTCCCCCAGCTTTCAGAACATTCCCCCATACTGAGCATGACATCATATGGTAGGGAATATGTCTTTGGTCAGTTGAGGTCAGCTGTCCCAGCTGTGTCCCCTCCCAACTTCTTGTGCACCTGGCAGAGCATGGGAAGCTGAAAAGTCCTTGATTTAGTATAAGCACTACTTAGCAACAACTAAAACATCCCTGTATTACCAACACTGTTTTCAGCACAAATCCAAACCATAGCCCCATAGTAGCTACTATAAAGAAAATTAACTCTATCCCAGCCAAAACCAGCACAACTGGACTCTCTCCAGTATGTCCATCTCTCTCTTGTACTGGGGAGCCTGGGACTGGACACAGTACTCAAGGTGTGGCCTCACCATTACTAAATAAAGGGGAAGGAGCACCTCCCTTAACCACTGGTGGGATGGAGGAAAGAATCAGAAGAGCAAAAGTAAGAAAACTTGTGGGTTGAGATAAGAACAGTTTAATAATTGGATAATAATAATAATAATAATAATAATAATAATAATAATAAAATTGTAATGAGAAAGAAAACAAGAGAGGAAGAGGAAAAAAAAACAGGAAAAAGACAAGTGATACGACTGCTCACCACCCACCAACCAATGCCCAGCCAGTCCCCGAGCAGCGACCGCTACCTCCAGGCCAACTCCTCCCAGTTTATATACTGAGCATGACGTCATATGGTATGGAATAGCCCTTTGGCCAGCTTGGATCAACTATCCTGGCTGTGCCCCCTCCCAGCTTCTTGTGCACCTGGTAGAGCATGGGAAGCTGAAAAGTCCTTGACTAGTGTAAACCTTACTTAGCAACAACTAAAACATCAGTGTGTTATCAATATTATTCTCATACTAAAATCCAAAACACAGCACTATACCAGCTACTAGGAAGAAAATTAACTCTATCCCAGATGAAACCAGGACAGTATCCACCCCTTATTCTATACCATCTACGTCATGCCCAGGTTCTACCCTTTCCAATACATTCCAATTAATCACCACCACTTTTTCTGTCTTTTGA